>NW_007745837.1:0-14282 GCF_000696425.1 Galeopterus variegatus
TCTCTCTCTCTCTCTCTCTCTCTCTCTCTCTCTCTTTCTTTCTTTCTTTCTCTGTTCTCTCTCTCCTTTTCTCTCTCTCTCTCTATCTCTTTCTCTCCTCTTGTCTCTGTCTCTCCCCTCTTTCATTTTTTAGCTCCTGCTTATCAGTGAGCACATGCAGTATTCCTCTTTCTGTGCCTGGCTTAGCTTACTCAACATAATTTTCTCTAAATTCATCCAAGTCACTGTGAATGGCAGAATTTCATTCAATTTATTGCCAAGTAGTATTCCATTGTGTATATATACCACATTTACCTTATCCAGTCATCAGTTGATGGACATATAGGTTGGTTCCAACTGTTGGCTACTGAAAATAGAGCTGCATAAACATGTGAGTGCAGGTATCCCTTTGACATGATAATTTCCATTCCTTTGGCTATATATACAGCAGTGGGATTGCTGGACCATATGGTAGATCTAACTGTAGTTAAGGAACCTCCATACTGTTTTCCATAATGGCTGTACTAATTTACAGTCCTATCAACAGTGTAAGAGGGTTCTTTTTTCTCCCCATCCTTGACAGCATTTGTTATTCTCTGTTGTTTTGATAATAGCCAGTGTAGCTGGCTATATCATTGATAGCCAGATATCACTCATGATATCTCAATGAGGTTTTGATTTGTATTTCCCAGATGCTTAGTGATGTTGAGCATTTTTTTCATGTACCTGTTGGCTGTTTGTATGTCTTCATTTGAGAAATGCCTCCTCCACTCCATTGTCCAGTTTTTAATCGGGTTAGTTGCTTTCTTATTGTTAAGTTGTATGAGTCCTTTGTATACTCTGAATGTTAATACCTTGTCAGATGCATAGTTTGAAAATATTTTGTCCTATTCTGTAGGTTATCTGTTTGCTCTGTTAATTCCTTCTTTTGATGCACAGAAGCTCTTTGGTTTGATACAATCCCATTTGTTTATTTTTTGTTGTTGTCTGTGCTTTTGGGGTCTTAGCCCAGTCCTACTTCCTAAGTGTTTCCCCAATGTTTTCTTTTAGGAGTTTTATAATTTTAGGACTTATATTTAAGTTTTTAACCCCTTTTGAGTTGATTTTGGCATGTGGCAAGAGGCACGAATCTAGTTTCATTCTTCTACATATGGATGTCCAGTTTCCCAGCACCATTTATTGAAGAGGTAGTCTTTTCCCCAGTATGTGTTCCTGTTGACTTTGTCAGAGATCAGTGGTTGTAAGTATGTGGATTAATTTCTGGGTTCTCTATTCTGTACCATTGGTCCATGTGTCTGTTTTTATGCCAGTACCATGCTGTTTTGGTTACTGTAGCTTTGTAGTATAATTTGAAGTCAGGTAGTATATTTCTTCTGGTATTATTATTATTACTATTATTATTATTTTGCTGAAGATTGCTCTGCCTATTTGGGGTCTTTTCTTGTTCCATATGAATGTCAGAATTGTTTTTCCTATTTCTGTGAAGAATGTCATTGGTATTTTGATGAGGATTGCATTGAATCCGTAGATTGCTTTGGGTAGTATGGACATTTTCACAATGTTAATTCTTCCAATCCAAGAGCATGGAATGTCTTTCTGTCTTTCTGTGTTCTCTTTAACTTCTTTCTGCAGTGATTTGTAGTTCTCATTGTAGAGATTTTTCACCTCCTTGGTTAAGTTGA
The DNA here is from genome assembly GCF_000696425.1 of Galeopterus variegatus. Taxonomy (NCBI): domain Eukaryota; kingdom Metazoa; phylum Chordata; class Mammalia; order Dermoptera; family Cynocephalidae; genus Galeopterus; species Galeopterus variegatus. The sequence continues at coordinate 1,662 of NW_007745837.1, forward strand.
TTGCTAGGTATTTTTTGTTTTTGGTGACTACTGTAATTTGACTAGCTTTCTTGATTTCTTTTTCTGCTATTTCATTATTGGAATATAAAAAAGCTACTGGTTTTTGCGTCTTGATTTTGTTTGCTGCACTTTTCCTGAAATCATTTATCACCTCTCAGAGTTTTCTGGTAGAGTGTTTAGGTTTTTTATATATATAGAATCATGTCATCTCCAAACAGGGACAGTTTGACTTCGTCATTTCCAATCCAGATGGCCTTTATTTCTTTTTCTTGCCTGATTGCTCTGGCTAGTACTTCCAATACTATGTTAAATAGGAGTGTTGAAAATGGGCATCCTTGTCTTGTTCTTGTTCTAAAGAAAAAGATTTCCATTTTTCCCCATTTGGGATGATACAGGTGGTGGGTTTGTCATATATGGCTTTTATTGTGTTGAGTTACTTTCCTTCTATACCTAATTTGCTGTGTCTGTATGATTAAGGAATGTTGAGTTTTGTCAAATGCTTTTTCTGCATCTACTGAGATAATCATATAGTTTTTGTCCTTGGTTTTGTGGATGTGGTATATCACATTTATTGACTTCTGTATGTTGAACTTTCCTTGCATTTCTGGGATGAATTCCACTTGATCGTGGTGTATAATTTTTTAATGCATTGCTGTATTCTGATTGCTAATATTTTTAGAGGATTTTTGCATGTATGTTTATCAGAGATGTTGGCATATAGTTTTCTATTTTGTTGTAGCTTTGTCTGGTTTTGGTATCAGTGTGATGCTGGCCTTATAGAATGAGTTTGGGAGAATGGCCTCTGTTTCAAAGTTTTTGAATAGCTTGAAGAGAATTGGTATTAATTCCTCTGTAAAGGTTTGGTGCAGTTTGGCAGTAAAATCATCTGGTCCTGGGCTTTTCATTGTTGGGAGACTGCTGATTACTTCTTCAGTCTTGTTCCTTGTTATTGGTCTGTTCAGGTTTTCTATGTCTTCTTGGTTCAGTCTTGGTAAGTTGTATGTGTCCAGTAGTTAATCCACTTCCTCCAGGTTTTCAAATTTGTAGGCATATAGTTTATAATAGTTTCTAATGATTCTTTGTGTTTCTGTGGTATCAGTTGTAATGTCTCCTCCTCTCTCATTTCTGATTTTTGTTATTTGGGTCTGCTTCCTTCTTCATTTAGTTAGCCTAGCTAATTGTTTCTCTATTTTGTTTGTGTTTTTAAAAAACCAATTTTGGTTTCATTGATCTTTTGTATCATTTTTTGGGTCTCTATTTCATGTAGTTCTGCTCTGATCTTAACTGTTTCTTTCTGTCTACTAATTTTCATATTTAATTGTTCTTGTTTTTCTAGTTCTTTGAGGTCTAGCATTAGGTTATTTTAAATCTTTCTATTCTTTTGATATTTTTACTTCAACAAACTTCCCTCTTAGTACTGCTTTTGTTACATCCACAGATTTAGGTATGATGTCTTTATTTTCATTAGTTTCAAAAGTTTTTTGATTTCCTGTTTAATTTCTTCTTGGACCCATAGGTGACTCAGGAGCATGCTGTTTTATTTCCATGTCTTTGTATAGATTTTGGAGTTTTGCTTGATATTGATTTCTAGTTTTAATCCATTGCAGTCTAAAAAGATACTTGAAATTTCACTTTTAAAAAATTTGTTGAGACTTGATTTGTAATGCAACATGTGGTCTATTCTGGAGAATGTTCCATGTGCTAATGAGAAGAATGTATATGCTGTAGTTTTTGGATGAAATGTTCAGTGATATCTGCCAAGCCACTTGATATAAAGTATAGTTTAAATCCTGTGTTTCTCTGTTGATTTGTTGCCTAGATGATCTGTCCAATATTGAGGGAGGGGTGTTCAGGTCACTGATTATTATTGTATTGGGGTCTATTTCTTTCTTTAGGTCTAATAGTGTTTGCTTTATATACCTGGGTGTCCGAGTTGGATGCATATACATTTATGATTGTTGTGTCTTATGCTGAATAGATCACATTATCATTAAATAATTGCCTTCTTTGTCTCTTTTTATGGTTTTTGGTTTAAAGTCTCTTTTATCCAGTATAACAGCTACTCTTGTTTATTTTTGATTTCCACTTCTGTGGTATATGTTTTTCCATCCCTTCATTTTGGTCTGTGTGTATCTTTATGGATAAGATGAGTTTCTTGTAGACAGCACGTAGTTGGGTCTAGCTTTTTAATCCAGTTGGTCAGTCTTTGTATTTTGAGTGGGGATTTTAATCCTTTTACATTTAGCATTTAATTGAAAGGTATTGTCTTACTCCTGACATTAATTGCTTTCTCTATGGTTGATTTAAATATCTTTTGTTCCTTTCTTCCTCTTTCATTGTTTGTCTTTGGTATTTATTGGTTTTTTTGAGGTGGTATTATATAGTTTCTTTCTCTTTCTTGTTTCCATATCTGCTGTGCCAGTGGCATTTGTTCATTCTACTGTATTCATGGTGGTGATTATTGCTTTTGGGTGCCAGGTGTAGGATTTCTTGTAGAGCTGGTCATGTGGTGGTGAACTCCTGCAGCTTTTTATTCATCTGGAAAATATGCTATTTCCCTTTCATTTCTGAAGGATAGCCTTGTCAGGTATACTATTCTTGGCTGGCAGTTTTTTCTTTCAGTACTTTGAATATACCATCCCAATCTCTTCTGACCTGTAGAGTTTCTGTTGAGAAGTCTGCTGTTAGTCTGATGGGGATTCCCTTATAGGTGACTTGATGCTTTTCTCTTGCTGTTTTTAGGATGCCCTCTTTGTCTTCAAATTTTGCCAGTTTGACTATAATGTGTCTTGGAGAAGACCCTTTCAGACTGAATCTGTTTGGGAATGCTTGAACCTCCTGCAGCTGGAAGATCATATCTCTATCAATACCTGGAAAATTTTCCACTATTATTTCATTGAATATGTTTCAATGCCTCTTCCTTTCTCCTCGCCTTTTGGAACACTCATGGTTCGAATGTTTGTGCCCTTAAGAGTGTTGCTAGCTCTCTTAGATTTTCTTCATTTTTTTAATATTCTTTTTTGCTCAGGTTATTTCAAAAAGACTGTCTTAGAGATCAGCAATTCTTTCTTCCACTTGCTCTAGCCTGCTGCTTATGCTCTCGATTGTAGTTTTTATTCCATTGAACGAGTCTTTCAGTTTGAGGAGTTCTGCTACATTCTTTTCTATGGTATTTATCTTTTCATAAATTTCCTTCTTCAAGTCCTGGATTGCTTTTCTCATTTCATTGTGTTGTTTAACTGTGTCTTCTTGTATCTCAGTGAAATTCTTTAAGATTGTTACTCAGAATTCCTTTTCAGACATTTCAAGGGTTCCCTGCTCTATGAGGTCTGGTACTTGAGAATTATTGTGTTCCTTTGGTGGTGTCTTATTTCCTCGTTTTTTCACATTTCTAGTGTCTATTTTAATGTCTAGTCATCTGGTAGAGCAGGTGCTTCTTCTATTACTCTGGAGTGGACCTTGAGGACAGAGACTTCCTCCTATAGATATGTTTTATATTGACTGTTGAGTGGGGTATGTTAGAATTGGTTCCGGGTAGTTGTAGTAGTGTAGTCTCCATGGGTACTTCTGCCTGTATTCAATGTTGGAGTTGTGTGTTAGTGCCTCTGTGGTATAGACACTGGGGCACTTAGTGATTTCTTGCCAAGGTTAATGACATTGTGTCAAGATATTGAGGATGTGTCAAGCTCTTGAGGTCTTGGGCAAAGTGCCTGGGTGTCTTATTACTCTTTGGGTAGAGTGGGTGACCCTAGGTGCACTTGTTGGCTCCCCAACTAGTGTCCTGTGGCCCTGATGGGTACACTGGGATATACTGGATTTCCTTGGCTTGAATGGGTGACCATGGGTGAGGTTTCTCTTTCATCATTCATATAGGCCAAGGCTTCTCCATAGTCTTTGCATCCCTTGGTTGGGGATGGGTTGGTGATGGCTGAGAATTTTCTTCTGTACACTATTTGGCTCTCCTGGGTTTCTGTATTCTCCGGGTTCTCTGTGTGTGTGTCTCTCCCTGAGTCAAGGCAATCATGCATGCTGCACATGGGGTATATTCAAATATGTAGCACTATCATTGTATCTAAATGAAGGAATAATGTAACTATCAAATTGTGACATAATCCACTGTGACTCCTACTCCAACGTGGCAAATTTTTTCATGGCAAGTGCATTCCATATTTCTGTCTCCCTACTATACCCCCATAACAGGAATCTTTTAAAAATAAAAATATAATCTTTTCTAATTAAAGTAATTCAAAAGTTCTCCATAATTTCTGATGTACATAGACAGTGTCCATCAAAATGGTAATAGGTTCCCTCTGAAAAATGTGTTGTTTCTAAGTTATTTGGAGAAATGTTGGTCCAAACAAAGTTGAACCATCTCTTTTACTGTAGGAATTCTCAGCATCTTTGACATGTTATTATGTCCCATGTGTCCAGAGATGTAGGTAGATGTTGTGTACAGAGTTTCCGAGACATATTTCTTATGAAATTCCTTCATCACAGAGTATCTGTGAACATTTCAAAGTTCATTGTGAAAAGTAAAGAACAAACTGATCCATGAGGTGCAGTCAACTCCACATCCTTCCAAATCCTGCCCACTTCTCCAAGCTCGTGGTCTGCCTTTTGCTCACAGTTCTATCAAGCTTTTGTAATTCCTCGAAAGTGCTGTGATTTCTCTACATTTGCATGTGATGTTTCCTCCACCTAAATGTCCTTTTTCCTGTTCTTTGACTTGTGAGCTTCTACTTATCCTTTAAGAATCCCATTGAAATCTCATTCTTTCATGAAGCCTTCTCTGGTCTACAGAGAAGCTTCTTCATCTGAGCTCCCCAGCACAGTTGCTTCCCAAACTCAGGTATAATTCAGCATCACCTGTAAGGCCCAATAAAGCCCAGACTGATGGACACCCTCAGTAGGATCTCTGATTCTGAGAGTCTGGGGTAGAGCCTGAGAACTTTATCAAGCCCAAATCACTTCAAATGGGGAAATGGCCCAGTGAGGTTTGTAGAGGCAGAGAGGTGCAGGCTGGGGCTCAGGACACCTGGGCTCCTGTCACCTGCACCTCTCACCAGTTGTCTGATCTTGAATGAGAGCTTTCATCTTCATGATTTTTACTATCCTCCTCTGTAAATTGGAAATAATAATGCCTCTTTTACCAGGTTTGAAGATCAAGTGAAGGTTTATGAAATCATGCTGCCAAATCTATAAATTCTACAATTCCTAGGGCTGCTATAACAAATTACCACAAACTGGGTGGCTTAAAATCACACACTCATTCTTTCACAGTCCTGGAAACCTGAAGCTGAAATCAAGCAAGGTGTTGTCAGGGCCGTGCTTTTCCTCCTAGTTCTGGTGGTTGCCTGTAACCCTTGGCATTCCTTGGCTTGCAGCCACATCTCTCCATTCTCTGTCTCTACCATCACACGGCCTCTGTCATCACATGGCCTCTGTAATCACATGACTATCTTATCTCTGTGTGTGTCTGCCTCTGTGTCTCTTCTTTTCTTTTTTTCTTTTTTTTTTTTTTTGTTTATACACAATTTTTATTTCTTTTGTAATTTGTGATTATTAGCCACACCTAATTGTAATCAAACAGCCACACCAACCCTATCTGTTTGGGTTCTTTGCAGTTTTATATTTGAATGTATTCTACAAATGTGGATTTTGATTATCTGTATGATGTGAAAATATTTTCTTTCTTTTTTTTTTTTATTTTGTCAATATACAATGTATATGATTATTATGGCCCTTAAGGACCAGTCATATTGGATCAGGGCCCACCCTAATCCAGGGTGACTTCACCTTAACTTAATCACATCTGCAAAAACTATTTCCAAATAATGTCACATTCATGGGGACAAGGATGAGGACTTGAATATATATCTTTAGGAAATATAAATACAACCCCCAGCAGCTGGCAGTGGTTACACAGCTAATTAGGGTAGAGCTGACGTGACAATTCACCTGGGGCCCTTTCTACTGCAAGACTCTAGACTTCACTTTCTAAATGATTTAATGCAAATCTGTTTTCTATCCATTCTCCCTCTGCTTGAAATTCTAGACAGTTAAGTTCAAGGTATTTGTGGTCACCTAACAGAATGTTGTCAATGCTGACGGGAGACCTGGAGCTGACCTGAGGTGGTCTCACAGGGACCTGCACACACAAGGAAACTGGTGGTGCCAGCAGCCTAGTGACAGAGTAAGAAGGAGTGATCACATAGGGCAGGAAATGGAGTCATGTTCATGATAGTCTGGGATTGGGTGCGTGGGTGGGGTTTGGATGCTGTGAGGGCCTGTGGTGGTACAGAGAAGTCAGGTGTGGACCCCTGTATCTGAGACCCAACTATGCACGGGCTGAGGCACAGGGAGGCCGTGACCACCAGGGAAGTTGCTAGAGAGAAGAGCAGAGGTCTGAGAACAGAGCATGGTGTCTTTCATGCTGTTGGTTAACATTTTAATTTGTTATTTTCAGTGCTCCCATGAGCAGATAAAAAAACCAAGGTTTTAGGATAAACAGTGTGTTAATTTGTTAAAATATCTGTTGAGCATATAATGAATGCACAGTGCTATGCAAGGCACCTGGGGTTCCAGAGATGGAGTAAGATGTGTTCTCTGTTCTCAAGGAGTTTGCAAGGTGGGGTTGGACACAGATGTTAAAATTGCCCTAGGCAGAGGGGAGCCCAGTTATTTCTGACTTAGTATTATTGGGCTGTGGCACCTGAGATAAACCTTGGTGAAAGAACAGGTATCAGCATGTTGAGACAGGGGATAAGAGGGAGAAGAGGAATGGAAGTCTCTTCTTACTTTGCCTTCGTTCCTTACTGTTGTGGTCCAGAAGTCAGCAAGTGGAGAAAGATGGAGAGAATGAGTCTGGGGTCAGAGAGTTGAATGAAATTACTTGATGAGAACTCAAGTGCTGACGAAGAGGATCCGCTGGTCAGGGGAGGCCAAGTAGACAGAAGGTGAAGAAGGGTGATGTATGCTTGTCCAAGAAGCAGAGAAGAAGAGTGATCTCCGCTTGGACATACTTTATGCCTTTATTGGGGGGGGATTTAATGATAAAGAATTTCAGGGATGGAATATCAGCTCCTCAATCATGCAACCAATCCTTATATTAGTCAGTTTGAACTGTGGGTGGCTTAAACAACAGAAATGTATTTCTCATAGTCTGGAGGCTGGGAAGTATAAGATGAGGGTCCTGGCAGATCTGGTGTCTGTCTGGTGAGAGCCCTCTTCCTGGTTTGCAAGTGACTATTCTGTCATTGCATTCTCACATCGCACAGAGAGAGAGAGAGAGTGTGTGTGTGTGTGTGTGTGTGTGTGAGCGAGTGAGAGAGAGAGAGAGAGCACTCTCCTGTCTCTTCTTATACGGGCACTAATCCCATTCATGAGGGCTCCATCCTCATGACCTAATCACTTCCCAAAGGTCCCACAACCAAAGATTACATTGGGAGTTAGGATTTCAACAAACAAATTTTGGGGAGTAAAGGAAAACTTTTTGTCTACTCATAACACTGTGACTTCAGACATAACGGATTTTCACACCAAGAAATTTTTCAGTTCTCTGGACACCAACTGGCTGTCTTACAATTCACTTCTCAACTATCTAGAGTTACTGCAGACCCTGTGGGTTAAGGGCTCAGTCCCACAAAACTGCCCCCCCCCCCACTTCAGAAGCCAACCACAAGAAATGGGTCTCCAGGGTACCCACATTTCTGTCTGACTTGGCTACAAATAGGGTTCGCATAAGTTCCTCCTTAGGTTTGATGCTTTGCTAGAATGGCTCACAGAACTCAGGAAAGAACTTATATTTACTAGTTTATTATAAAGGATATAACAGTGGATACTGATGAGCAGCCAGATGAAGAGGCACAGAGGATGAAGTCCAGCAGACTTTCAAGCTCAGGAGCCACTGTGCCCATGGAGTTGGGCTGTACCACCTCCCTGCACATGGATGCATTTACCAATGCAGAAGCTCCTCAAACCTCATTGTTTAGGGATTTTTGTGGAGGCTTTGTCTTGTAGGCACAACTGACTCTTCACTCAACCTTCAGCCCTTCTCCCCTCCCTGGAGGTCGGGGGATGGGGATGAAAGTTTCAAGTTTCTAATCATAGCTTGGTCTTTCTGGTGACCAGAAGCTGTCCAGGAGCCTACCAAGAGTTGCATCAAAAGAATAAAAGATGCTCCAGGAAATTCCAGGTTTTAGGAACTTTGTGCCAGGAACCAAGGGCGGAGATCAAATATATATTTCTTATGTCACAGCGGAACACACACATTCCGTCCAAAATGATCCTCTTGCAGATTTGTGGGTTGACTGCACAAAAGCATTACTGTGGAGAATACATACATGATGCATTTATTTAAGTGTGATTCCACAGCTGAAAGTATTTTCTAAGTCTGAATCAGTTTCAAAAGGTTATATCAAATCCCATAGAACATGCAGCAAAATTAAAAAAAATAAAACTCAGCAGGGTTTTAAATGCCACTCTGAAGTGTATGTAATTTCTGTTTTAAGTCAGCCTCTGACAATATTCTTCATAGTGACTCTTCTTTTTTTTTTTTTGTCTTTTTTCGTGTCCGGCAACGGACCGCAACCCTCAGTGGTCCAGGACTGGCAAGGGGATCGCAACCCTCGGTGTTGCTCCCACACCTCGCTCAGCCAGTGAGCGGGAACCGGTCTGTATGTGGGATCCGAACCCTCGGTGGGAGCACCACCGCGCTCCCAAGCAGCGCACTGCAGCAGTGCACCACCGGGCCGGCCCCATAGTGACTCTTCTAAGAGTCCACCCTTCAAGTCACACTTTCTACCCCCTTCTTCACTTAACCTTTTCTCCTATTTTCCTGCAAAAACAGAAATCACCAGACATAGTGCCCTTTCTTTGATGCTTTCTACCTTCAGGCGCTTGCATTTCTCCATTGTTCCCTTTTCCCTTTATTGAAGAAAGAATTTTCCTTTTTTTTTTTTTTTTGGTTCTTTAAAAACTAATTTTAAAAAAATTTGTTGTGGTAAGAACATTTAATGAGATGTCCCCTCTTAATCTTTTAAGTGCACAGAATATTATTGTTGACTCTAGGTACAATGTGGTACAGTGAAGACCGGCGTGGCTGTGCAGGGCTGGGGGAGGGCAGTGGGGAGATGCTAATCAAGGGGCATGAGGTGTCAGTCAAGCACGATGACTAAGCTCTGGAAAGCTGCTGTCCAGCATGGTGCCCTTTCATTCTTATGTCTGTCAGCTCAGCTGGTACTTTGGGACAGTCCTTCCCATGCCTCCTCCAGGATTGCTGCATGGCTCATCCTGTTCGGTTCTGTGTTTAGTCTTCCTCCACAGGCTCCTTGTCTGCCAACAGTAGCCATGCTTTAGGGTGCTTAAATTTGCTTTCTTCTCAAGTCACCACTTGTTTTCTCTCCTTCCTTATATAGCAAAACTTTTTCAAAGAACAGTCTACAAAAGCAATCTGCACTTCCTGACCTCTCTTGTTGCAACCTTTGTCTTGAGCGAAGCTGGTTTTTTAAAGGATGGTCGTGACTGCCTCCCACACCTGCCTCTTCTCAGTGCCCATCCTCCATGACTGTCTGCAGTGCCTGACACACACAACTGCCCATCCTCCCTGACCTCTCCTGACACGCCTGCCACATGCAGACACTGAGTACATGGACAGTTTTCAGAGGCCCCGCCACGTGCAAGCCTCTGTACTTGGCACCAGGCATGCAAGATGAAAGCCTCCTTCTTACCAGCTGCCTCCTCTGCTGGCCTTTGCACAGCTGGAATTGCCCCTCCCCAAGGCAGGGCCCTCTTTTCCTCACTCCACAAACTTCCCAGGTGGCTCAGGCACCTCCCGTCTGCCTGTGTGCTGATGACTACCAGCATTATTCTTTCGAGCCAAGACTTGGATTCCAGGCTCATCTAGTGAGGTTTGACTTGTCTAGTAACCGTCGCCCGCTGAGGACACCTTGGCATAACATGACCAAAGTTAAATTCGTTCCCAAAGCTGTTTCATTTCCTTTATTCTCTGCTACTCACTCAGTCAACATATTCAGAAACATCACAGATATCATCCTTCCTTCCTTCTCTCAAAATAAGTGAATTATATTGTTCCCAAAATGATCACTTCAGCCGTGTTCTGTCAGTACATCCTTTCTCATTCCTATTATTTATTAAGAATGGTCTAGGTTATGCTGAGGTACAAAGTGCATCCCCAAATGTCATTGGCTTAGTACAGAAAATACTACAGCAGCCCTCCCTTATTTGCAGTTTTGCTTTCAGTGGTTTCAGTTACCCAGGGTCAGCCCTGTCCAAAAATATTAAATAGAAAATTCCAGAAATAAACCATTCCTCAGTTTTCAATGGTGCGGTGTTCTGAGTAGCATGATGAAATCTCGTGCCGTCCAGCCCCGTCCTCCCAGGATGTGACTCATCCCTTCGTGCAGCGGATCAACACTGTGCATGCTCCACAGCTGCTAGTCACGTCATAGCCGTTGTGGCTGGCTATCAGATTGATGGACACAAGAGGGAGGAGGAGGAAAGAGGAGGAGAAAAATAAGTGCAGTCCAGCAAGCTATTGAGAGAACACATTCACACAGCTTTTATTGCAGTATATTGTTGATAATTGCTCTTAATTTCTTACTATGCCTAATTTATAAATAAAACGCTATCATAGGTATATATGTATTGGAAAAAACAGCATATTTGGAGTTCAGTACTATCCATGGTTTCAGGCATTCGCTGGGGGTCTTGGAATGTATCTCCCAAGGGTAAGGGGGGACGACTGCATTTCTCCAATGAGGGTTGGCAGCTCCTCAGCTCCATGTTGTCACTGAGGGAAGCCTCTCATCCTGTGAGGTCACCTTCTAAGCATGTGGCTTTTCCACGGAAGGGGTTGAGCAGGGGCTTTTCAGTGCCCAGCCTGGGTACGCTCGCTGCCTAGTGGTCAGCACAAGTCACCTGGGCCCTACTAGCTGCAGGGGTGCTGGCCAGTGCAGTCATCCCTGGGCCCAGGAGGGAGCAGAAGCAGGTATTCCTGAGGTGGAACAGCCTCTACCACAGGGATATGGGCTGAACTGTGCTCCTCCCCAACCCTGTACCTAGAACATGACTTTTTAGCGATAAGGTCTGAATAGAGGTAATTAAGTTAAAATGAAGTCATTTGGGTGGGCTCTAACCGAGTGAGCTAACCAGCCAGCCCTGTTTTTGGTTGTAAATTCCAGGCCTATTGAGCATATAGCAGGTGGACTGCAACCTCGCTGTGTGGAGCTGGTTGACGTGTGGTGAAATTTTAGACCACTGAAGGAGCCTCCACATGAGTCATTTCTTAGATAATTCACTCTGAGAAAGTGCAAACAACTCATAAAGGTAACGGTTTAAGCTGTTATCAGTCAAATATATTCATTGAGATAGCATATTATCTTTCCCTTAACATAAAATAGAAATAACTTTATAAATTCCACTTTTCTGTTTCCTCTTCCTGGAGAGCGTCATGCCCTAACTCATCCCCGTTGTAAATTTCACAACATCCAAACATTTCCCAGTTTGCTTCATTTGCAGCACAAACTGGTATTTTTCTTTCTTAGTCACAAGATAAAAACGTTATCATTTAAATTATTTTGTGCTGCCACATTTCACCCTTCACTTGACATGTGTTTTTTCTTTCTGTTGAATAGCTGATAGTTTATAAAAGCTCTATTATTTTTATCTCTGATGGAGATCTATGAATTGATTAGAGAACTTCTATGATTACAATTAAAAAGTATAATAATAAAGTTTAAGCACAGACATATGCAGAGGTACAGAAGTGAGAGAAAGAGGGAAGGGCACCGGGACGGGAAAAGTGAGGTCAGGACAATAAACTGAAGGCTGCATTGATGCTGATTGGAACATGGAAGGTTTATTAATCCATGTCTACAAGGTGATAAAATATGTTTTACTGTTTTTACTGCTGAAACCCACCATTGAGTAGTCGAATTTACATGATAAAGTAGCTCAAAGAATATAAATAAATAAAATGGTGGGAGTACAAACAGGTGCATCTCTTCTGAAGGGCAGTTTAGTGTAGTGTGCACTAAAATGCAACATATACCTTGCAATTTCAGTTCTGTGAATATAACTGAAAGAAATTATTGGGCAAAAAAACAAAACAAAAACCAAAACATATGCAAAGATGTTTAGTACAGTATAGTAGATCACAGAGACAAACAGGAAATACCCTACACATAAATCATTATGAGTAGAGGATTGGTTAAATAAATCTTTAATCTGTAATTTAGCTATATAAGCAAATACTATGTGGCTATTAAGATAATGGTGTAAAGTGTATTTAAAGACTGATAAAGATGAAAAGTGTCTGAGGTCTGGCGTTATTTAAAGATAATAGCATAATTGTTTTGCAAAAGCCTTTTATGTTCTTATACATTTACATGCCCATATTTTGCACAGAAATATTCAAAAGGATATATGAAATACTAACAGAGCTTATTTGTTTCAGCTGGGAGTTTTGAAGGTGCTTTTCACTATACATCTTTATATATTTTCTGAAGTTTTGTTAAGATCCTGCTTTCATTTCTTTCTTTTTTTTTTTTTTGTCTTTTTCCGTGTCCGGCAACGGATCGCAACCCTCAGTGTCGCCCCCAC
>NW_007745838.1:0-534 GCF_000696425.1 Galeopterus variegatus
TAAACATTTGAATTCGGGAAGCTTGAAGCCATCCTAGACTTCATGGAATCTAGGGGATTTACGTTCCTTAATTTGGCCTGTACACATCTCATAATTTTCATATCAGATTAGGAAGGAGAAGTAGAAACAGGGTTACATTCATAGCTGAGGACCTTCAACATAATAAAAACAGAAAAGTCTTAAGAGTAGGACTTAACAAGCACATTGTAAAGTAATTCAACAGCTCTCAAAATGGAAACATGGAACACCATCACACAAATAAAAACACTGGACTATTTGAGACTAGTTTGTCTGAAGAAAATCATATAATACTTGATTCACACATACATGTTAAAGTAGGAGATAGGCTTTAAGTATTCTGACTAAACAAATTGTGCTATTTCATACAATGGAATATTCTGCAGAACTCAGTAAAACAATAAATTAAATCTTTATTTATATCATACAGAGTATGTGTTAGTATTTTTTGAATAAGAGACTCTGAAACATTAAGAAAATACATCTTTTGTGTAATGAAAATATGCTCAAAATATT
>NW_007745838.1:4958-5569 GCF_000696425.1 Galeopterus variegatus
GGAGAGAGAGAGAGAGAGAGAGAGAGAGAGAAAGAGAGAGACTGAAGTATTGAAGTACAAAATAATCCAGGGAAGAGTATAGAAAATTGAAGTTGGAAGTCTGTCTTCAGCTTCTTTCTCAAATGGATTCTATGGTTGCTGTCTACATGCATATGCAATATTATTAGATTAATAACAGAAAAAGCATGGCTATTTATTGAGCCTATAATATGGTTCAGAAGCTCTGCTAAGGTCTTCAGAAACAATACTTCAATTAATCCTCACAGTATTCCTATTGGGTAGTTATAATTGTTATCCTGTATTACGAAGCCTAGAGGCTTTAAGAGCCAGTCCCAGGCCTCAGAGCTGGTGAGGGACAGGGGCAAGAAATGAGATCTGTGTGATACTGGGCCCATAAGTACCACGCAGCACTCTTTTTAGGTAAAAAGGCTGTTTTTCATGCATAATCTGAGCTTAACAAATTTATCATAATGGACCAAGAAAAGACTCCCCTCTAATCAAGAAAGCTTTGCAAATCAGATATGTCTTAAGTGCACATTAAGCTTCATAAATCAGACACATTCTTTGGAATGCATTAAGCAAGATGTTAGGCTCATCTTTTAAACATCAGG
>NW_007745838.1:5964-14281 GCF_000696425.1 Galeopterus variegatus
ATCAGACACATTCTTTGGAATGCATTAAGCAAGATGTTAGGCTCATCTTTTAAACATCAGGGAACCTGGGGGCTTAGTTTGTTCTCAATGACAATCCTTTTGTCTTCATCCTTCTCTTTCAGGAAAAAAGAGACCCTTTGCATTAGAGGCAGAGTTTTGCAAGTCGGCAGGGTGTATATTTTGTAGCCATTAATGCAGGAACTAGAATATTATATGAACCAGGTCAGGAGCATTACATTGAATCAGAACTTAGAAACCAGTTACATGATATTTTAACTAACAACACATTTGCTATTTGGCATTTTCCCCCAAGTTGAAGAAAAGTAATCTAAAACAAACTCAGAAAGCCCAAAGGATTTTGCTTTCTCACATTTTGAATGTGGAAGTAGGAAACTGACGTATTTTCATTTCTAAGCCTTGACTGATTCCCACAATCCTGAGCTATCATTTTCTTTACTCCACTCAACACCTGACTCTTCTCATCATTACAAATTTGTGATTCAAAAACAGAAATTTGTATTATACATTATTTGAACACAATGCTGGTGAGATTTTGCAAGTAATTAAATACATATATATTTAATATATACAGTATATATTAAATATTATTATATAAATAACTTAGATATTATATATATATATATATCATTGAGCTGATTTATAATCTCAAGGCATTTATTACATAGATGATCCCACATTTGAAAATTTTAGTCCTATTGCCTTCAAATAACTTATAATTCAGAATTGCAATGAGGCACCAGAATTTCCAGTAGCTGAGAGAAATCTTGTGCTAGCTAGAGTTTCGAGTGACCTATCTTAGACAGAATCAAATGTGCTCACAAAATTATCCTCCAAAGCTTTTACGCATATCCCAGAGTGTTGTCCTCTCAGAGAGAAAGCTTCTAAGCACAGCAGGATCTGAATTGATGGCAAGACTATTCTATAGTAGATTGTAGCGGAATCAAAGGAAAAGAGAAAGGCATCCTTCATGTTTTTCATAATTCAAAAACCAAGTGTAAAATCTTCAGAATGTTTCAGTTGCCTTTCTTATTTCTACCTCAGGAAGGCCACATGATGTAGTCAAAAACTTCTCAATATTCAAAGCACTGCAATCTTAAACACACAATTTTTGCCGTCCAGAAGCTTTCTTCTTATACATTATTTATTTTTAAACTCTACTTTTTAACTAAGAAAACCTTCTTAAAATGAAGACTCTTCTGAAAAGCCCCAGCCAGACTTCTCCGTTTAGTTGAGTTAATGATAATATTATTTTATAAAACCAGGAATCCTCTGAAATGCAATGAATGGTGCCAAACCACTTCATTTAGAACAAGGGCCATTTCTTGAGTCCCTAATATGGCCCAAGTTATTTCTCATTTATCCAATTCTTGCTTAATTATACTAACTATCCATTGAAGTAGTTATTACTATTCCCCATTTTATGCATGAAAAAATGAAAGGAAAATAACTTGGTTAAGGATGGGTGGTACTAAAGAAGTCCTATAAAGATTTTAGTCCTCATCCATCCGGGTCCCAATTTCCTTTTCCTTCTCCTGCACCTCATTGCCTTTCTTAGTATATATGTTATTGAATATCCTCCTTCCCCCTTGAGACCTTAAGAAGTAATGTGAATGAAATAATCTGATCCTTGCTTATTTCCCACATTTCCATTAGGAAAAAAATGTGTTTTATCCCCTCTATCTTCTACTTTTCTATATTTTTGTCCTTGTTATTTTATAACACTGATTTTTATACTGTCTGAATATCTGTTCTCCCCTCAAAAGTGCATTCTCTCTTTGTAAGTAATCTTCCTACTGCTCCCACAAGCCCTAGATTTTTGCCTGTCTCTTTAGAAGGCAAATAATAATCCAGTGAATGTAAATTGCACTGTACACAAAACAGACCTAGGAAACTAGTGAACCATGAGTAAAACAAGAACAACAATGAAGCTTTTTAAAAATGCAGTTATTAATTCACACCATCAGGATTATTGCTTTATGTAAAGGTTTTTTTAATGAAGGGAGATAAACAAAGCTTTTAAAAATATATGCCACTTTAATTCCGGATCATTGATTTTTAATGATTTCCTTGGGGTGCAAGCTTGCTTATAAATTTTTTTTTTCGGTAAGAGTGAGATATTTATATTGCATAAACTGATAGCAGTAGAAAGATCTTCCACTTTCTTAGAGACAAGAAACATCCATAATATTACGCATTTTTATTTATGTGACTATTATCACAAAGTGTCCAAAGAAAGCCTGAGTGCATGCATGAGCGTATTTTTATTAACTACCTGAAATTCCTCAAAGAAGTCGAAAGACAAAAAAAGTCTTCGAATTCAAATATGTAAGATACAAGTCTCTATCACAGTCTGTCTCTGAGTGAGTGTGTGTGCATATGCATGTTAAACGCATGTTTGAAGAATTGCATTTTGATTTGTACAACATTCAATGTTCTCATAAGACCCAGTGAGTCCTTCAATACTTCATAGGAACAGATGTCCTTACAGACACTAGTCTTTATTCATTCTTGTAAAATGATCAGGTATATAGTCCTTCTGTTTTTTTCGTAGCATATTGTTTTATAATACTTCAATTTGCTTATGCACAGCTCTCTGTACTTTGGAAATGTTATCAGAACAACCATATGTGTGTAACTTAAAGTTTAAATAACCTATCCTGCAAGAAATAAAAATCCTAATGAGATCTGACTCCAAATCTCATGATCTTTCCACTGCTTTGAACTGAACCTTGAATGAGGACAATTGTGCAGGGTATACAGAAAGAGGTCCTTAAAAACTTGGATCAGATTTTCTATCCCTGGGTTATAGAATGCCCTTGACTCTGTCTATAAGCTCCAGCATAACTAGAAACATATTTAGCTTATTCCCTACTGAATTGCCAGCGTTGAGGACAATATATAGGACATGGTCATTGTTATAAAATGATGGTTTTATTATTATTCAGATATGGTAAGGCCAACAGACCAGGGAACAACTGCTTCTGAAGAGATAGTTTGTTACTCACATTTCCCAAAAGGAGTGGGCATGCCATGCTACACAGGGCTACACCAGGTCAGTCAGGAGGCAGAAGGAATGAGGGAAAAGTGTGGGGAAAGCCTTATGGTGATTTTTGCAGAAAAAATGGGTGAGGCAAGGTAAGCCAGTCTAAGATTATGTAGTTTGAAAAATTTCAGTGGGTTCTGGGATGTAGGGGCTGTCCTGAGTTGTCTGGTACCTGGTCCTATATTAATTAAGGCAGGGAAATATTGGCTTGGCATGTGAAAGGCTAATGAAGGAGGTGGCTGTGGGGTTTGGGCAAAAAACAAGATTAATGCAACCATGGAATACAAACGAATGAATGAATAGCTGATTGCTGCTTCTCTGGGTTATACTTTTTATTCACATCTTCTCAGATATCTCTGAAAATGAACAAATGATTTTAAAGAGAGCTGAGTACAGATATGTCTCAAACTTTGCTGCAACAGATGTTAATTGAATTATTTAAGTTAGATACTGTATTCTGTCTAAAAGCAAATATGGAGTATATAGGCATGTCAGAGGAATCTCTCCACTGAACTTGGGTAATTTATTTTTCTACTCTGAATCTCAGATTCTCTATCTATTAAAGAACTTAGACCCTTCCATAAGTAAATGTAGGTGGTGCTGGTACGAAAATATAACCACCTTACATTACAAGTTTTCAGAGAACTAATTTGAAGTGAGTATTTTAAAAAACAAGTGAAATGGGAAAGTACTTATTTTAATTTCAGGAAGCCTTTAATGACTATATGATACACATTGAAATGACCAAATAGTAGCACTGTTATAGGAACTTTATTCACATAAATAAATTCACAAGGACATTTTAATAAAATTTGCAATTAAAATTATTCCTCAGCATTGGAAGGATGGCTTTCAATTACATGTAGATCACTGGATTCATTTAATTCATATGACTTGTAAATTTGAGAGTCTGTGCTTCTAAAAATAAAGTCATGAAATCCTTCCTGAATATACACAACTCCATTAACAACTTCCTTAATTAAAATTATCAACAGTAAATACATTTGATTATAGTTGCTACATATCACGCCTTATTTAATGTTCCATCTTATTTATATACTATCATATTAGAATTTCCAACCATTGCCTTCCTCTTTATACATTCAGGCTTAAAAGAACTTTATTTGAGTTTAGTTTCCTTTTTTAAAGGAGAAAATTCGTGCATGATATCTTACTCACAAGCAGTTATGTTGAACCCAAAGAAGTAGACAATACTATGCAGAGAAGTAGACAATACTGAAAATTAATCAAGGAACAAAACACAGGCAGTTGGTCGATCCACTTCAATAGGTTACCCTACTCAGGAAGAATCAAGAAATGCCAAATGCCTAGGCATCAAGTCCAGGGTCTAAGAGGATGGATGCAGAGTGAGTGGCCATAGAAAATATAAGTAAGCTTTGTAAAACTCTCAGCTGAAGGAATATAATTGGGATTAAATGTGATCATGATAAAGGACATCTGCAGTGGGCAACTTGTTTCTGATGCAGGCAGGAAAAGAAGGCCAATCCCCTAGAGAAGCTCTTACTGCCATTTTGCAGATTTACCAAGTAAGCATGTGTCATATAACTGAGGGAGAACAGGTAGGTTTGGTTTAAAGGAAATTCTTTGCTCATTTTCAATGAGATTCATGTGTGTTCCAATAGTCCAATATGTGTATATAGTCATGGCCCATTGGCAGAAACAGGCTCCCCAACAAATTGGCAAATGAGACCTGCACTTTAAAATGACTGAATTTATTAAAATTATTTCCTCAGTAAAAAAATAAAACAAACAAAAATTTATCAAGCATTTCCTATGTTTCTTTCAAGAAAATAACTTAAAGTAATCATTAAGTCTTTTTTTAGATTAATCTGGTGCGGTCCTGGCATTTAGGCATAGCTGGGCATGTATGAGGACTTAATGGTCTCCAGAAATCTGTTTACAGGAAGTTGAAGAAGCTTCCTGAAAGGAACTACTCCTAGAATAAGTGACCTGCCCCTACTATCTTATGTTAATAAAAGTAAGTGACACTGAGTGAGTTCAACATAGTATTTGGCATGTAGATTGTCCTGTTTCCCGGCCACTAGGGACATTTGCTTAGGGTAAAGAAGAAAGAAGAAAAAAAAAGAAAAAAAGAAAAAGAAATGCTAAAAAAATATCTCTCTACAATGTCCATGACTTATTGTGCTCAGCCCAGTGTTGACGGTATTGGCACTGCAACCTCAGCAACATCGTTGGATGGATCAGCATCCGCACAGGAGCCTTTGCATGTTGGTGTTAGAAAGAGTGAGTAAAGGTGAGAATAAGACCTGAGGAGTGTGGTGTGATGAAAGTCAATAAAAAGATTTTTTAAGGAGAGGCAGGTTTTTTGACTACATATAATTATAATACCATATACATACTGCATGTAATTTATATGATGAACATACAAATGAAAGGTCAAATAAGTTTGTATACATGTAGTGTTGCTAGACCGCAAAGTAGATGGAAGAGCACTTTCCCTACTCTAACAGAAAGGAAAGATACAAGGGGATTTATCTGATGGCTGGAAGATTAGAACGTTGAATAGCAGAAGTATTCGTGTTTAATCAAATCTCACAATTACAAAATGAAACAAGGAGACCCTAGAGCACTTTAAGTTATAAAAAAACTAGTTTGAATTGGAGACAATATCATTCTTTCAGGAAAAGAGATACAAAAAGTAGTAGAATTTCTCTGGGGAAAATTTTATTGTTATTATAATCTTGTTTTCAAACATGCCTCTTTTGCTCTTCCCACCTATAGTGCTGAATGTTTTAGTGTACTCCCTCCCTCCCTAATAGAGGCATCATTATATATTTCATAATATCTTGTCAGGTATGATTTAATTCTAAAAACTCATTAAGGATTCTCTAGCCCTGATACTAAAGGAAATCAAGGTGTATTAAGTCTACAATTCAGAAATGAATACAGCATCTGTTGAGACTGGAACTCATTAAAAGAGAAAACTTCCTATGGGCTGAAAGAAGTGCAACCCGATCATTTGTAAAATATAAAACTTTTTGCGAAGTTTCCTCAAAACGGTATCAATTATATCTGCCTTCTTGATTCCTAAGTACCAAGGCTTGAGAAATAAGAGAATCCTTAGTGTAAGTTCCAATCTGAAACCAAGTCTAAAGGCAACAGAAGACCAATGTCTGAGGTCCAGAACATCAGGCAGAGAGTGAATGCTTTCTTACTCAACCTTTTGTTCTATTCAGGCCATCAACAGGTTGAATGAGTCCTACCCACATAGGGGAGGGCAATCTGCTTCTCTCAGTCTACCAGTTCAAACGTTAATCTTATCCACAAACACCCTCACGGACTCACCCAGAATAAGGTTTAATCAAATATCTGGGAAACCCATGACCTAGTCAAGTTAACACAGAAAATGAACCATCACAGAGGTGGACACAGTCATTGAGAAATCAAATAATCAAGAAAAGCCTTCATAGAGGTGGTGGCCAGCTGTGTAATGTTCCATTATATAGCCATTCTAGCTCTAATGCTATGCACCAGGGTCCAAACAGCAGTGAGTTTCTGTACCCGTTTGCAATGCAATCCTGCCACTATCTACCCAGAGTAAGCACAGGCATCACAGGTTGAGGGCGCAGTACTCCAGGAGAATATCATCACTTCAGACACCAGCTACATGTTCACAGGCCACTGACCCACACTTCTGATCAGCTGGCTACAAATTTGAGGCTTTCCACCACATCCTCAGGTTGACTAATTCTCTAGAACAACTCACAGGAGTCAGGAAAGTATTATACTTATGATTATAGTTGGAAACCCTAACCCCCGATGTGACTATATTTAGAGATAGGGCCATTGAGGAGGAAATTAAGGTTAAGTGAGGTCATGAAGATGGGACACTAATCTGACAGGACTGGCGCACTTATAAGAAGAGAAAGGGACACCAAATTTCTCTTTCTCTCTCTCTCCCTCTCTCTGTTGTGTGCATGTGTGTGTGCACATAGGGGAAAGGCCATGTGAGGACACAGCAAGAAGGTGGCTATTTACAAGACAGGAAGACAGGCCTCACTAGAAAGCAACCCTGATGGCACCTTCATCTTGGATTTCCAGCCTCCAGAACTGTGAGAAAATTAATTTCTGTTGTTTAAGCCACTTGGTCTGTGGTATCTTGTTATGGCAGTCCACGTTTACTGATACAACATCTATTAGTATTAGAAACTCAACAATACATTGTTTTAATTATTACTTTACTCTTGGTCATTATTTTCTTATCCCAATACCATTTCACTTCCACCCACCTCCTTTGTTCTATTATTGCTACAGGTTTTTTTTTTTTTTCCTTTAGCAATTTGAATATGTTATCCTTCTTCTATCTGGTTCCATTGTTTCTGCTGAGAAGTAGGCTTTTAATCTTACTGGGATTCCCTTGTAAGTGATGAGTCTCTTTTCTCGTGCTTCTTTCAAGATGTTCTCCTTATCCTTGACTTTTAGCATTTTTCCTACATCTGTTGGTGTGTATATTTATATTTATCCTATTTGGAGTTCATTGAGATCCCTGGATATGTAGGTTGTTGTTTTTCAGTAAATTTGGGAAATTTTCTGTCAACCAAGAATTCTATATCTTGCAAAGCTATCTTTAAAAAATGAAAGCAAGATAAAAACTTTCTTAAATAAATACAGAAAATTTGTTGCTAGCAGACTGTGATGGTTAATTTATATATCCAGCTGGACCTATAATATGTAGACATGTAATGCTTGCATATGTGCCTTTAATCACAACCTCCACTGTTCTTGAAAGAACCCTTAGGTTTGAACTCCTCTACACTCTTTTGAAATGAAGTCAGCCGTTTTTGGAAGAGATTAGGAGAGATCTGTACAATAACCTGCTTCTCTACAATGCAAAATCTCTGAGCCAGGGCCCTGGAGCTGTGGTTGGGGACAACAACTTTTCTTTGAGGGGCATCTCTGCTCCAGGAGCTGAGCACTTGGTAGTGGTGAGCAGCTGCCTGAGGTCCTTTTGGCTTGCCTCTCCTGGTGTGCAATCATCACCACATAAGCCAGGACAGGGACACTCAAGTCTACAGTGCTCCCTGCATGTTGACCCCATGGTAGAGCCTCCATTCGGTGACCTGGGAAGAGGAAGGGAGCCCCTACTTCTCTACTATACTCACCAAGCATTAGCCTCAGAAATAGAAATCATGGGTCAGGATAAAAAAATTCTGACATTGCATTCTTCTTAGAAAAAAATAGCCCTCTAGCTGGCAGCTAGTGCGAGAAGAA
>NW_007745839.1:0-229 GCF_000696425.1 Galeopterus variegatus
TTCTGGTTGTTTTGTTGATTTTTTCCCTAATCCTATTGTCTTCCTTTGTGATTGAGTGGTTTTCTCTAGCAGTGTATTTGGATTTATCACTATTTATTTTTACTATGTCTCTTCCAAATTTTTGTGTTATGTTTACCACGAAGCTTACAAATAAACAGTATAATTATAACAGAATATTTTAGACTAATAACAACTTAACTTTGATATCTAAGAAAAAAGGAAAAAAAAA
>NW_007745839.1:3606-3824 GCF_000696425.1 Galeopterus variegatus
CCTGGCTTGAGTGGTTAAAACGTCTCAAATATCATTAAGATGTTTCCAAATGAAAGAATTTTTGCTTTTCTTCTTCTATCTCAGATTTGTTTTGGTATCATAGGGAACTCATTCCTATTCATATTATATATGTACACCTTTTGAAATCAATCTCATCTGAAGAAGCCCATAGGTTTTATTTTAACACACCTGAACTTGGTCAATGTCTTGACCATCGT
>NW_007745839.1:5933-6190 GCF_000696425.1 Galeopterus variegatus
TTTCTGTGTCTGGCTTGTTTCTCTTAACGTGATTTTCTCTAGTTCATCCATGTTGTTGTGAATAGCAGTGTTTCTTTTTTTATGGCAGAGTAGTGTAAATACACCACATACACTATTGTGTAAATATACCACATTTTCCTTACCTGGTCATCTGAAGATGGACATTGTGTTGGATCCAACTCTTGAATATTGTAAATAGAGCTGTGATAAACATGGGAGTACAGGTAGCCCTTTAGCATGATGATTTCCATTCCTTC
>NW_007745839.1:7920-8853 GCF_000696425.1 Galeopterus variegatus
TTCCAGCTTTATTATTTTTGCTTAGGATTGTTTGGCCTATTCAGGGTGTTTTGTTGTTCCATATGAATGTTAGAGTTTTTAAAAAAAAATTTTAAAGAAGGTCATTGGTGTTTTGATGGGGATTGCACTGTATATGTAGATCACTTTGGGTAGTCTGAACATTTTCACAATTTTAATCCTTCCAGTCCCAGAGTGTGGAATGTCTTTCCATCTTTCTCTGTCCTCTTTAATTTCTTTTCACAGTGATTTTTAGTTCTTGCTGTAGAGATCTTTTCACCTCATTGTTTTAATTGATTCCTAGGGTTTTTTTTTTTAGTGACTGTAGTAAATGTGCTAGTTTTTTAAAATTTCTTTTTCTGCCAGTTCATTTTTGGAATATCGATTTTTTTCCATGTTGATTTTGTATCCTGCAATTTTACTGAAACTTTTTATCAACTCTAAGAGTTTTTCTGTACAGTCTTTAGCATTTTTGATATGTAGGATATAGTCATCTGCAAAAAAGGACAATTCGACTTCATATTTTCCAGTCTGGTTACCCTTTATTTCTTTTTCTTGACTAATTGCTCTGGTTAGTACTTACAATATTATGTTAAATAGGAGTGGTGAGAGTGAGCATCCTTGTATTATTCTCATTTTTAAGAGACAAGTATTCAGCTTTTCCCCAACTCAGGATGATATCACCAGTGCATTTGTTGTATATGACTTTTAACGTGTTGAGATACATTACTTCTGTACCTCATTTGCTGATAGTCTTCATAATGAAGAAATGTTGAATATTGTCAAACGATTTTTCTGCATCTATTGTGATAATAACATAATTTTTGTCCTTGATTTTGTTGATGTGGTGTATCACATTTATTGACTTGCATATTTTGAAACATCTTTGCATCAGTCGGATGAATCCCACTTGATCATGGCATATGATTTTGTTGG
>NW_007745839.1:10353-10805 GCF_000696425.1 Galeopterus variegatus
CTGTATGTTTTTGGCCACTTCAGATTTTCTATTTCTTCTGGGTTCGCTGTTGGTAGTTTTTATCTGTCCAGAAATTTATCCATCTCCTCCAGGTGTTTACATTTGTTGCTGTATAGCTGTTCATAAGAGTCTCTAATGATTCTTCTAATTTCTGTGGTATTAGTTGTAATGTCTCCTTTTTCATTTCTAATTTTTTTACATGGGTCCCCTCTTTTCTTGTATATTAGCCTAACTAATGATTTGTCCATATTGTTTATCTTCTCTAAAAACCGACTGCTAGGTGACTTGGTGCTTTTCTCTTGCTGTTTTTAGGATTCTCCCTTTGTCTTTGAGTTTTGCCAGTTTGACTCTAAAGTGCCTCAGAGATGATGTTTTTGGTTGAATCTATTTGGGGTTCCTTGAGCCTGCTGAATTTGAAGGTCCATGTCTCTCTCTATACATGGGAAGTTTAC
>NW_007745839.1:13960-14280 GCF_000696425.1 Galeopterus variegatus
AAAAAAAATAAAAAACTTAGGAATAAAGTTAACCAAGGAGGTGAAAAGTCTCTATGAAGAGAACTACAAATCACTGTTGAGAGGAATTAAAGAGGACACAAGAAGATGGAAAGATATCCCATGCTCTTGAATCAGAAGACTTAACATTGTGAAAATGTCCATATTACCCAATGTGATCTAAAGATTTTATGCAATCCCCATCCAAATTCCAATGGCATTTATCTTAGAAATGAAAACAACTATCAGACATTTATAAGGAATGACAAAAGGCCACACATAGCCAAAGCAATACTGACCAAAATAATAATAATAATAATAAT
>NW_007745840.1:0-3878 GCF_000696425.1 Galeopterus variegatus
AACCATGGACGTATCTCGTCCGTAGACCATGAAGTCGTGGTGTATTTTAGATGTTATCAGGAAGAAGAGCCTCAGTCTAGGATGGCTCCACAGTGACCACTGAGTCTTGTCCTTAAAATGCATCTAATCACATGGTATGATCCCTTAAGACCCACCCAGTGAGGGCCAATAACCATAAATGAGGTGGAACTGGACAGGCTCCTATATCTAGAACAAGTTTAGCAGCTGCTGTCCCTGGGCCCCATTTGCTCAGCCATTTATTTCTGTAAATAATGTTTTATTGAAACACAGCCACACAATTCATTTACACAATTCATTTACAAAAGCTGTCTATGGCTGCTTTTGCCAGAGTTGAGTTGTTATGATGGGTGAGATGGCACTCAAAGTCTTAAATGTTTTTCTATAGCTCTTGGCAGAAAAAGTTCACTAGACATTTATCTGGAAAATATGTAACATGCTCTTATTAACTCAATGGGTACAAACTTTGCTAGTTATTGGCAGTTTCCAAATTACCAGAATTAGATTTGCAATAATTCCAGAGATGTCTAATACATTAAAATTTTAGACATTCTAGAGGCTATAAAACAGCATCTCATGGTGGCCTTTATTTACATTTTCTTGCTGACTAATGGTGATGAGCAGCATTTCATGTGCTTATTAACCACTTGCATTTCTTTTGAGAAGAGTTAGTTCGAGTTTTCTGCCTATTTTATAAATTTGGTTGTTTATCTTTTGTATTATGAATTTGAAAGAATTTTTTATATGCACCAGGCAAAAAGTTCATGGCAAAATAAAACTGAAAGGTAATATAAATCATTCCGTGAACATCTGAAGCATCCTCATACGACCTACTGTTTCTTTGCAGGATACAAGTAGTGGGAACTTGTGTTTCTTAATGGTGACTTTGATGAGCAGAGTGATTAACTTTGAAGGGGCCCAATATTAATCAGTTTTTCAGGTTTTATATCTATTTCTTTTTGCGTCTTCCCTGAAAATTTGCTTCCACTCAGTCATGAAAGAATTTATCTATTTTCCTCTCAAAAGTTTAAAGTTTCAGTTTATAAGTATGGGTCTATAGTATTCCATTTTAAGGCGGAATTTATTGTAGCACAGAACAAAAACACTGACATCCATATTTCACAGGGAGCAGAGCCCTCCCACCCCCCATGCTGACTTTGAGGTCCGTTACATGGGCATTGCCTTCCACAGAGCTCTCCTCAGGGCACCCTTGACCTCCACATTCCGGAGGCTGTAGATAAGGGGGTTCAGCATAGGGTTGACAAAACTGTAAAATAAGAAAAGGATCTTCTGCTGCTCCTCAGGATGGCGGGACGTGGGGGCCATGTACATGACAATGGCACTGCCAAAGAAGAGCCCGACCACGCAGAGGTGGGAGGAGCAGGTGGAGAAGGCCTTCCTGCGGCCCTCCCCTGACCGGATCCTCAGGATGGCGACCAGGATGCGTGAGTAGGAGACCAGCACCAAGCAGAGGGGCCCCACTAGGACAAATGCACAGCCTGCAAAGATGACCACTTGGTTGAGCCAGGTGTCAGCACAGGCCAGCTTGAGCACAGACAGAACTTCACAGAAGAAGTGGTTGATTTCATGAGGCCCACAGAAGGGCAACCTCAAGATCAGAAGTAAATGGACCAGGGCCACAAAAAGGCTAAACACCCAGGAAGAGAAAGCCAGAATAATACACCCTCTCCAGCTCATGATGACAGTGTAATGTAGGGGGTGGCAGATGGCCACATATCTGTCATAGGACATCACCAGCAAGATCAGGCACTCTGTAGCAGCAAAAGCCAAATACAAGAATGTCTGCATTATACATGGAACAAAGGAGATGGTTCTTTTCTGATTCACAAGATTTGTCAGCATCTTGGGGACATTGTTGGAAGCATAGGACATATCAACAATGGCCAAGTGTGAGAGGAAGAAGTACATGGGGGTGTGCAGTCTGGTGTCCAGGCAGATAAGCCCCAGAATGACCCCATTCCCCAGCAGGGTGAGCGTATATAAGAGAGAGAAAAGACCAAAGAGGAAAAACTCCAGTGCTGGATCGACCTGGAATCCCAGGAGGGTGACTTCTGTGATCCATGTCTGGTTGCCTCCCATGCTCCTGAGGCAGAGAAAGACAAGACCTCATGCACTACAGGAAGATTAGAGTTGTATAGCAATGTAAGGTGCAAAATATTTACTCAACATTAGAGGAAACATTGAGAAGAGCATCACTTCGGGTGGATTTTCTAGAATTTATTTTTAGATATGTTGCAAAACTTAATGTGCCCATTAAAATGGGAAAAATACACTTGTATTGATGGAATAATAGGAAACATACATATAAGTTTACATATAACACTTATTGTGCAAAATCTAATACATTAGAAGTTAAAAGTGTATTACGATACACGTTATTTTAGAAGATAAATAGACATATATGCACATGTGTTGTTTTAGAGAATTTAAGCATTCTGACTTCCCTTTCAGAGTGAGAGTCTTGATTACTAATGGAGGTAGAAGACAGACGTTGAAAAAATGCCACATTAAGAGACGCTTTCATATCCTAGGCTTGCTTGCCTTCTTGTGCAAAATATGAAGTGATTGGGCTCCCGTGTTCTTTACATACTCGCTCGCTAATCCACTTACCTTCTCCTGCGCATTCTATTCACTTATTTCAGATTAGAAATTTCTTCTAAATATCTTCTAAATCTTGTAGTTTCTTTAATGTTTTGTAAGGTCTTCCTGTTCAGCATCTGGCTGTTACTCCATAGAAGCTCCTTTTGGTATCTCTTTTCTATCTTCAGTGGATATAGTTTTGTTGTGAGAGTTTTATTTTCTTCTTCATCAGCATCTGATACAAACATTTAGGCATGAGGGAAAGAATTTTTCAGGTTACATGCAATGAACACATGAATGTCTTAAATACAATTAAACATGTGACATTTCTGAGGTCTTTAAAAGTAAGGCACTCAAAATGGGGAAACCAACTTACATTAACAGTAGTTATATTTAAAAATAATAGCTGTAATGAAATTTTATTTTGTTTGGCTTTTTTCTCTTTTCCCTTTCATAATTTAATATAGTGACAATTCTTAGAGCTTATCTTAAATTCTAGTATAACAGAATCTTTTGTGGGTATCTTCCCAGCTTTGGCAAGTCAGGTTGCCATCAAACCACTGCCAGCCTCCTTTCTAATCACCTGTTCCCATACCAGCAGCCTTGGGCTGTTCTAGTGGATGCTGTGCAAGTCACAGGGCTGGCATCAGTTGGAGGACAGTGATTAGTTCTTTCCAGCGAGCTCTTCCTGTAGTGGCTGTAGGTGTATCCAGCCAGCAGAGGGAAACCAAGGGCCGTGAAAGTGATGATGGCAACCTCACCACACAGAACCATGTGACCGGGTGCTGTCCATTTACATTTTCTTCCAATTTTTTTCCAGAAGAAAATCTGAGAGCTGTGTTTATTTCCAAATCAGGTTAAAGTTAAAAATTCAACTCAATATTTTTCAAAAATAATTTAAATCTTTTTTCTGTAATAAATAGGTACTTAAATTTATATATTAAAAATGAGATTATATTATGCAGAGTATATTTAAGGTACCATTTTCACTTAATATAATGATTTTTTATGCATTAAAATGATATTTTATAGATATTATTTAAAAGCAGCACAATATTCAATCACTTTAATTTCCTACTGTTGAAAATTTTTCTCCCTATTTCTCTTATTTTCAGTTGCATTAAAATAAATATTTGTAAAATTTTTAAATATGCTTATACTCATGATCATTTATGGAGGATATATTCCAAAAGCAAAATGGTAGATCTAAAAATACAGATCCTGCAAGGTTCTACTGATAGCTTCCCTCTGGAAAACTG
>NW_007745840.1:4229-14276 GCF_000696425.1 Galeopterus variegatus
AGCACAATATTCTATCACTTTAATTTCCTACTGTTGAAAATTTTTCTCCCTATTTCTCTTATTTTCAGTTGCATTAAAATAAATATTTGTAAAATTTTTAAATATGCTTATACTCATGATCATTTATGGAGGATATATTCCAAAAGCAAAATGGTAGATCTAAAAATACAGATCCTGCAAGGTTCTACTGATAGCTTCCCTCTGGAAAACTGGACCCATTTCAGTTCCCATTGACAGTATGTCATAATCATGCCTCTTTCCTACATGGTAATTAATACTAAGTATTGTCAGTTATAACGTTTGTTAATTTGATACGAGAACATTTTCTATACGTTAAAATTTATATTTTATTCTGTAATTTTGCCAGATTTTCAGAGCACTTGTAATTGGAAAATTTTTCTGATTTTTGAATTACCAACCACATGTTTTTTAAAGGCAATCCCTACCCAACCAACTTTCCATTCATGCCTCATATGGACGTCATCTTCTGCAATGCTCTGTGGAAGGCATCCCTCACCTAAGTGTTCATCAGGCTGTAGATGAGGGGGTTCAGCATGAGGTTACAGAGACTGTGAAACAGGGGAAACATTTTTTCCTGCTCCCCTTGTTGATTAGAGTCTGGGACCACATAAACAACCATGGCTATGCCAAAGAAGAGCCCAACCACACAGAGGTGGGAGGAACATGTGGAGAAGGCTTTCACACGACCCTCGTTTGACAGGATCTTTAGGATGACCCAGAAGATCTGTATGTAAGAGACAAGCATTAAGCAAAGGGGTACGACGAAGACAAACACAGAGGAAGCAAACAGGACCACTTGGTTGATCCAGGTGTCAGCACAGGCCAGCTTGAGGACAGACAGAATTTCACAGAAAAGGTGGTTCACATTTTGGAGCCCACAGAAGGGCAACTTTAGAAGGAGAATTACATTTACCAGGGCCAGGATGAATCCACATGCCCAGGAAGTGACTGTACTGTGCACACTCTGCAGTTCATAAGGACAGTGTACTGGACAGGATGGCAGATGGCCACAAACCTGTCATAGGACATCACCACCAAGATCATGCACTCAGTAGCAGCAAAACCCAAAGACAAGAATGTCTGCAGTATGCATGGAACAAAGGAGATGGTTCTTTTCTGGTTCACAAGATTTGCCAGCATTTGGGGGACATTATTGGAAGTGTAGGAAATGTCAATGATGGCCAGATGTGAGAGAAACAAGTACATGGGAGTATGCAGTCTAAGGTCCAGACTGATCAGTCCCAAGAATGTGCC
The DNA here is from genome assembly GCF_000696425.1 of Galeopterus variegatus. Lineage (NCBI taxonomy): Eukaryota > Metazoa > Chordata > Mammalia > Dermoptera > Cynocephalidae > Galeopterus > Galeopterus variegatus. The sequence continues at coordinate 5,505 of NW_007745840.1, forward strand.
ATTTGCCAAGAGGCTGAAGATATAGAACAGGGAGAAGATCCAGAAGAGGGGCACTTCCATGTCTGCACTGAGCTGGAATCCCACCAGGATGAATTGTGTGACCCATGATTGGTTGCCTCCTATTCCTTAATGACAGTCTGTCAAGGCCTGGAGTGTGATAGAAAGGTCAGAACTGGAGAATGGATGAAAATTAGATGTTTATCTCAAAATGAGTTCAGAGAAAGTTTGTATACTTTTTCCTATTTAACAACTTCTCCAGCTTCCCAAGATTTGTTACTTTTTTTCTTTTTAATACTTTATTATTAAATAAACTTTAACTTACAGGGATGTGTCAAGTATTATCCAAGGAGCTCCCGTAGACTTCAATGCAGATCCAGCACAGGCTCACATTTCCTTCATTCTTGTCTTCTGTTTCTCACTATGTAGAAGTATTTTTTGGGATTATGTGTAGACATGATGCCCGTTTACCCCCCAATTCCTCATTTTTTCACCAAGAGAAAAGAAATCCACTGACCCAAGCACAGTATAATTAATCAACTCAAAAATTTAATATTGATATGGTTCTTTTCTCTAATCTGCAGTATTCTCTTTCCACCACCACCCACCCAGGGCCTAATGCAAGTTTACTAATTATGTTTAATATCATCTACATTTGGTTTCCTTGCACCCGGATATTTATTATGTCTTTCGGTACTTTTTCAAACATCGTCATTTAGAGGATTATACAGCAGTTCTTTAGTAGAATATTCCTAAAATTGGGAATATACAATGTTCTTCAAGTTTTGACTCAGATTATTTACCTTCTGCAAGAAAACAAATGCTCTTCTCAGTACATTGTGAGAGGGTGCATAACGTTAATTTGTGCAATTACTGGTGAAGTTAACTTGGATCACTTGATAAAGATTGTGCCTCCCAATTATCTCCATTATATAATTATTATTTCCCTAATTAATTTCTGAGGCATCCATGAAGCTTATTATACAAATATCTTGTTTCATTATGGAACTAGTCATAGTTTTAGCATTCATTGATTATATTGTCTGAGTCAATTAATAGTAATGATCACTGCAAATGTGTTGTCCTACCACATTATTGCTTTTACTTTTATTATTTGGCAATTTTAATATAAAGAATTACATCATCCATCCTTCTATCCATCCATCCATCCTTCTCTCTCTCTCTCTCATTTATTCATTCATCAGTATACTCTCCTGAAATTTTTTTATCCAATGGCTTTGTGTTATTATTATCATTAATTTTTGAAGCTTAACTTTATTTGGACCCTCAAAGCTTGCTTCTCTGTCCTTTAAGCATCTTTCTCACCTGTTTTGAGCATTTTTTTACTTCTGATAGGCCCAGATATTTCATGCTCATCTTGTATATTCCCCACTTTAGCCACAAAACACCTATGCCTACACAAAGTTCTGGTAATTTTTAATTAAGTGTCATATTTATAAACCAATATCGTTTTGAACTATTAATAATTTATATTTTTATTATCAACATTTATATTTTATCAAGATTTTATCAGAAGAATATCATGAATTTCTGGTATCTTTATTAAAAAGTGTGAGTGTGTAATTTGGGAAAATATAAAAATTGTTGCAAGGGATAATATATTCTCAAGGTTACTTCTCAAAACTGAATATAACTTAACTGACTTTCTTTAAGAAGTCAATCTTTTTCATTAACTTAACATTAGCATCAAACAAAATGGTCTTGATATTATTTATTATTTTATTTTTATTTAAAAATGTGTTTTTAATTCTAACACCTTATTAATTATCTGGCTTATATTATTTTCTTGCTTTATTTCTTACTTAGAAAATTACAGCCTCTTGAACATTTCAGATTTAGAGATTAACATTTCTAGAGTGTGGTTCGTTGTGTACGTAAGGTGGTTCCTACCTTGTATGAGATTGTGACATCAAGTTTTAAAAGCTTCTTAGAAAAGCATGATGAAACTCTCATTGAAAGACTAATGAGATAACGTACAATAGTAATCATTGTTGGTAGTATGAGCTTTTATACATTTTTATTCTAAATCTATTTTCACATATATAATAAATTAAAAATTATATGAACAGTATTGATTGTTTAAATATTTCTATCATTTAGAAATATATCATGAACAATTTTCCACATCAAAATATTTCTTCGCAACATAATTTCAACAGCTGCTTGTTATTTCTTAAATACAAATATTATAATTTATTTAATTTGTTATTGCATCGTTAGCTTGTGTGCAATAGAAGGGTACATCCAAAAGTTCCTGGAAAAATACAATTAAAAGACAATACAAATCTTCCCATGAACTTTTTAAGGTACCCTCATATAACTCTTCAGTAATGAAATTATATACATACACACACACACACAGACACACACACACATTTGTTGTTGTCATTGTTTGTTTGTTTTGTTGCTACATGAAATCCTAATAGTGAATTCTGAGACTTAGAAGTGCCCTGTCAAATTAATCAAAAAATGTAACTATATATGTATGTATAGGTATCTAGTTATCTCTAGTTATCTGAGGATCAAACAAGTGAGAAACCCAGATACATTAAGGCTTATCCTATAAGAATCAGACATTGGGAAGGGGTGTCTAAATTAGTAGTCATGATTCTGCAATCCTAGGTTTACCTTTCCCACATGGTAGTTCCACTCCTGTCTCTGCTACTTTTACGTGAGCTGCCAGAGGAGCATTAATCTGCTTTTAATGGTTTGCTGAAATCCTGTCTAAAATCAACTTCCTTTGGTCCATTCTTATCTCAGCTTAATGTTGCATCCGAGAGAGAGAGAGAGAGAGAGAGAGAGAGAGAGAGAGAAATGCATTAAATGGAAATTAATACTCCACAAAGTTCAAGTATAACCTGACTTAATGTGTGTAGTTACTTTGTTACCAGGATGAATTTTTCCCGTAGTCTACCTGCAACCCTGAGCAACTTACCCTCTAAGCCACAGGAGGTGACACAATTTTGTGTGACATTAGTTTGTGTTTCTTACTTCCTAGGTTCTATATAGTTCCATGTGAAAGAACCACCTTAACACAATTCTTAGATTTTCTTCCCAGACATTTTTCTGCTTGTATTTTTCAGATCTGGAGATATAGAATTCTCCTTTTGAATCCATCCTAGTGTTTTGTTATCAATTTCAAGTTTGGGCTGGAGAAGAAGTTCTGTTTTATGGGAGAATGACCCCCAGAATGATTTTAATTTTCAGTATACAGTAAAGAAAAGGGAATGTCTCTACCATGCATAAATTACAAATTAGATAATAGTTTAATATAATCAGTACCATACCACTTAAAAATACTGCATAATTTTATTTTATCACACATGGCTTGCAGCAAGGTTTCTATAGAGCACACAATGCATTCTCAGACAGTTATGAGTTAAACATCTTAAGATGATAGATATAATTTTAGTTCATACTCCCTATCAACTTCATTTTTAATGCACATAAATTTAAGATGAATTCAGTAATAAAAACTATGCTAAAAATTTTGAATATCCTTTTGGAAAATATCAGGCACAGGTAAATGTAAATTGTCTGCCAGGTCTAAATTGAGGTTAAAATTCATATGGGTCTTTCAAAATGACTAGTGTCCTTACACACTGTGCTTGTCTACTAGCCTTATTCTGTAAATCTGAAGGGTGCTGCAGTGGGTCATAGGCCGCTCCATTAGAAGGATTTTTCTTGTATGTTTATAACCAGTTATTATGAAGAGAAAGGAGACAGCCCCTTTGATCTCGTTTAGGCACCCTTAAAAGTCTACTTGATAGACAGCCTATAAAGAGGGTCTTTTCTATTCTAGAGACTTAGAAGAGATTCTTAAGGGTATGCTCTTCAGAGACCTATGAAATGTACAGTGAGGTCAATAATAACAGTTAAGGGCCAACCCCGTGGCTCACTCGGGAGAGTGCAGTGCTGGGAGTGCAGCGGTGCTCCCGCCGCAGGTTTGGATCCTATATAGGGATGGCCGGTGTGCTCACTGGCTGAGTGCGGTGCTGGCGACACCAAGCCAAGGGTTGCGATCCCCTTACCGGTCACACACAAAATAATAATAATAATAATAATAATAATAATAATAATAATAATAATAATAATAATAACAGTTAAAAGAGTTATATCCTCCTCATGAAGACATGGATGATCTTAAATATAAAATCAAAGATGAAGAGGCATTGATAACAAAATGCATTTATTTGAATAAAGCTCATACTCACCAGATGGTGAACAGTAATATGTTTTGTATGTCTTCATGTCTCTAATAATAACTAGAATACCTCTAGATGAAAATGGCATTCAGAAAATATTAATTGAATGAATGACATCATTAGTCTCTTATATGCTCATATTTTAATCATTTGTTTACACATGTATATTAACCATATATAATGTGATATATATCTTAAAATATTTATATATAATAATATAATATGTATATGAGATAGAATATATTTCTATCTATTGACCAAGGAATGGATTCTACCATATTAAAATAATTCAGTTACAATTTGATCACTTGAAAATTTAAAATAATTAAAAACAGTATTTGTAAAAGGACATTTTTAAATAAGCATATGATATGAACTGTATTATATCTGTAAATAAAATGACCATAATTAAATGGATTGATATCTGTAGTGAATTGAATGATAAACCCCCCTCCAAAAGATATGTCCTCATTCTAATCCTCAGCACCTGTAAATGCTGACTTATTTGGAATGAGGGTGTTTGCAGGTGTGATTAATTAAAAAATATTCAAATGAGATAATCCTCAATTATATGTGTGACCCCTAATATAATAACAAGTGTCCTTATGACAAAGTGAGAAGATTTGAAGTAAACTGGAGAAGGCATACAGAGGCAAAAATGATGTAAAGGCGGGGTGGAGAGATATGAACAGAAACCGAGGAATGCTGACACTCACAAGAATTTGGAAGAGCCAATGAACATGTTCTCCCCTAGAGTCCCAACAGGAATCATGATCCTGCTAGATTTCAGACTTTGAATTGGTGTTTATACGAAGACAGAATATGAGTAATAGCTCTGCAGAAACTACTTCATATGAAGGTAAAATAACCCAAGAAGTAGGCTTGAAGATACATGTGTCACATTATGAACTTTACGTACTATGAGACTACATGGGGGATCAATTACATGGTCAGTGTTTCTTTGAAAAGAATTGCTCAGTAAAACAGAGACAAAATCACAGATTCTTTAACTTCTATAAATTTATTACATTTGGGGAGAGTTCTATACAAATATGCATTGAATTATTTTTGGTACAATTAAAGAATATTTCTACAGTATGCCAAATAGGGGGTAATAACACTTTATTGTAAAATTTTATTCAGACACAGTTGGACACAATAAGCAGTAACTGAAACACATTTAATTTTTGAATATAAAGGATAATAGTATTGTGTGAGATCATTCAGTCTATGGCTACCTAGTAGACACATTTGCTTCTTGGCTTTTTAGTCTGGTTATTCTTGTGTCTAGATTAATAAATGTTTTTATCTTCATTATCATTTGCACTTTACTGTTAAAAAATATGCAACATAAAAAATAAAATACGTTTAATTTGGCTGCTGATTAAAATTATTTGGGAATCCCCCCCAAAAAAAAAAAATAAAAATAAAATCAAAGGTAAATTTAATCCTTCAGCAGCTATCACACTGGAATAGAGAAGAAAATATCACAGTAGTGATGCCTAGAATTTTACATATTTCATAGAGAAAATAAAATAGCAGCTCAGAAAACAAAAGGTTTTTATGATAAGTTTGAACAATTTCCCACCCAGATATTTCTGCAACCCACAATGTTTCTCCAGATAGGGAGCTTTATTCCATTTCTCCAGCTCATACCAGCAGTTTCAGCTGCTGACTTGTTTTGTTCAATTTTGGGATAGGAAATAATATTTATATAAAATATGGTAATTTCAAGTCTGATAATTATTATGATGGGTGATAACCCAGTATAGCTCCTATATGTGTGTGTGTGTGTGTGTATCACAAACTTACCTTTTATAGTGTTTCAGCAAGATGAAGACCTACTCTAACTGTTGCTAGGATTTTCTATTCCATTGAGAAGAGGTTTTCCTGGCCACCAATATCTTCATTTAGGCTAGGTGATATATAAAGTTCTTTCATTAATTTGGCTATTTCAGAACATTATAGAGACAACAACTGCATATAAAGCTGCTCATTCACTGAGCCCTTTCTCATTGAGATTATTGTGTCAGCTCTGGGCACCACCACTGGGACCAGCTGGCAGGTGATGGTGATAAATAAGCTGAGGGAGTCCTGGGAGCTTCTGTCCATGGCACAGCAGGAAGAAGCTCCCTGGTGGGAAGGAAACATGGGTGTCTATCCCAACCACATGCAATGCACACTTGGAGTCAGGAAGAAAGATCACCCAGGAACGTCTTTCCTCTGGGATCGCCATGGTGATTTCTGCTGTCATCCTGTCCTACTTCAACTATCAGTACTGAAAACCACCTTTCAGCACAAATGAATCTCTTCTAGACAAGGAAATATTAACCCTTGACTTTCCCTCAGGAAAAGACTTCGACCTAGAATAAACTCTACAGAGATGAGAAACATACCTCGTTATTGTGCTTGGAATTCTTCTCCATCTGGTAACCTTCATAAAATTAATCCCAGGTTTGGGAGGATTCACTGGACTTGATGAAATGTCTTCAAATAACTCCAGGAGCCTATTCCTTTTTTTAGAATCAGATGAATAAAAACAACCTTGATTGTCTACTGAGTAGTTGAAATTCCCAGAGGGATCATAAGGTGTCACACCTATTTATTGTCTCCCTAAGGTGGGGATGGAGGGGGGCGAGAAACCCTGAATCTCGTCTCTGGAGGAGAGCGAAGACTGTGTCTGATTGTCTTTGGAAGGAAAACTGTAAGGAATGGGCAGGACAGATATTGGCATCACACTGTTTCTGAATAAATTTTCAAATACCCCAAGGGTCATTAACTTGAGGCAGATATCACACAAAATTTACAATATCCAAAGTTAAAATTATTATGGTTGTATAACTTCATGCTTCTCTACAGTCTGCATGAAGGTATATGAGAGGCTGTGACTTTTAGAATGTTGAGAAGTGATTCCCATGGAACCTGTTATGGCGACCCTGAGAGAGAATAGGTCCATGAGCCAAGGCGTCACTCTGTCTGCAGGGCACATGATGGATATAAAGGAGGAAGGACTAATGTAGCCAAGAGCAACAATTATTGAACACTATGATGTTCCAGAAAATGTTTCAGCTACTTTATATTAACTATATATTTTAATCTAATTATTAGTCATATTTTACAGATATGAAGACTGAAGATCGAGTACACCGTTAACAACTCTGTAAGTGTGGTCCAGGAACATCTGATAATTGTTGAGAAGCTTTCAAAGGGTTTGTGGGATCAACACTATTTTCACAATAATATGTAAACCATTTTTCTCTTTTTTCACCCTCATTCACTCAAGAGTGCATATTGAATTTTTCTACAGGCTACCTGATATGTGATATTGTAACATTAGGATGCAAAAGAACATAAAAAATGCATTTGTCTTCCATTAAGCCAAACACTTAAAAAATCGCAAAAATGTAAAACATAGCTACTTTTTTCACTATTTTTCTAAAAGTTATTTTTTCATAAATAACTTATTAATATGAATCCATAATAGAAGCCCTTTTAAATGAATTAAAATAAATACCAAAGAAATTCCCAGTTTGAATTTCCATTGTGATAAATGTCAACCAATATGAGTTTTTTGGAATAACTGAATTAAAAGATAATACGAATCTTTCCATGACCTTTGTAAAGTACCTTAGTATATCTACATCAACAAAATACCATTAGGTCCTCACTAATTTTTAATAGTTCAAAAGTGTCTTGAGAACAAAAAGTTAGAGAATAATTGCATTATAGATGCATCACCAATCTAACAAGGGCCAGAGTTGGGAACAAATGTTCTTTACTTAATACTAAAAGTGTACTAGTTTTCAATTGCTGCTGCAACAAATTAACAAAAACTTAACAACTTAAAACAACATATCTATTATCTCACAGTTCATGAGTCCTGGTGTGGGTCAGCTGGATTCCCTGCACAGATCTCACAGTCTAAATCAAGGTTTTGGCTGGGTCTGCAATCCTCATCTGAGGCTTGAGATTTTCTTCCAAATTCAAAGGTTGTCCGAAGAATTAGATTCCTTGTGACTATAGGACTGAAGTATCTGTATAGTTTGATGTTGTTGTTTTTGGCTGTGATCTGGGATTGACCTCAGCTCCTTGCTGCCACTGCCTGGTTCTTAACACAGTCCCCTCCTTGTTCAAATCAGCAATGGTTTGTTGAGTCCTTCATACACTTCAAATCTCTCTCACTCCTCTGCTACTAGATGAAGATAACTCTCAGCTCACAGAAGTCTCAACTGATTATTACAAAGATAACCTCCACATTTTCAGATCAATTGATTTGCAAAACCCTTCATAGAAGTGTCTGTCTTACTGTTTGATTGAATAACACAAATCTTAGGGGGCCATCTATAGAATTCTGCCTATTTCACAAAGCTCGTTTTGTTTTAAGAAATGAATTTTTTTCTCATTTTTCACTTTATTTTTAATTTATTTTTTTATTATTTATTTATTCCTTTTTGTCTTTTTTACTGACCGGTAACGGGATTGCAACCCTCAGTGTTGCGCCCCCACCACGCTCAGCCAGTGAGCGGGAACTGGTCTCCACATGGGATCC
>NW_007745841.1:0-455 GCF_000696425.1 Galeopterus variegatus
TGGGTAAACTGGGGTAGTAAATTTTTGTTCAGTATTTCTCATCTAAAGATACACACACACACAGAGATATACATACCTATTGCTTCCTGCTATGGTCTTAATGTTTGTATTTCCTCAAAATTCATGTGTTGAAATCCTAATCCCCAAGGTGATAATTTTAGGAGGTATGGCTTTTGGGAACTAATTAGGTCATAAGGGTGGAGCCCACATGAAAGGGATTAGCCCTTTGTGAAATAGACCACAGAGAGCTAGCTAGTCCTCTCCACCCTGTGAGGACAGAGGGAGAAGGTACTGTCTATGAATCACGAAGTGGGCCTCACCAGACACGACATCTGTGTGTGACTTGATCTTGGATTTCCCAGCCTCCAGAACTGTCAGAAATAAATTTCTGTCACTTATAAGCTACCGAGTCTCTGCTATTTTGTTACAGCAGCTTGAGTTGACTAAGACAAATT
>NW_007745841.1:465-682 GCF_000696425.1 Galeopterus variegatus
AAGATCAACGTATTCTCACCACTGCACTTTACACCTGAATCGCCCTGAACAGCTCTGCCCCCAAAATCTTCTAGCCCAAAGCACTCAGTCCTGCTCACAACCCCAACTTCCCCTTTCATCACTACTCTCACTTTAATAGTTCATTCGCTTCACCTTAATGAAACCAACAGTCTCTCATCTCCCCCATTTACCCCCAAACCTCAAGGTTTCATTTTTC
>NW_007745841.1:3450-3795 GCF_000696425.1 Galeopterus variegatus
CTGCGTTAGGCCACAGTGCACATGGAAGCACCTGTGCTTGGTGGTGCCACAGGCCACACTTCTCCTTCCAGCTTACAAAAAATCTCAGAACCTGGAACATCTCATTTCTCCCTTTGTCATTCTCAAAATGAAGAAAAACTTGGTCTCCAAGTCACCCAAAGACTACATGTTTCATGAAGAATACAGCCTAGACAGAAATATATCTATGCCTCTATTATTCAACATTCTTCTCAAACAATAGGAAGTGAGGAAGTTTCTGTGGTTTGGAAAAGGTCATTTACTCATTCAAACCACTGGGGGGACTATTGATAAATTGCTCCTTGATTTGTGTGCAATGTTTTTTTT
>NW_007745841.1:5359-6657 GCF_000696425.1 Galeopterus variegatus
TCAAACTTGAGCCTTTCTATGTGGACAACTGGGTCTCTCTAGGCAGTAAAAGGAACACAATTTATTTTTGCAAAATTTTATCTAACTATGGAGAAAATACTTTGAGATTTTTAACCTCTTGAAAACTCTTGCGCCTCTAGGGATCTCAGCCAGTGCTATCTTGCTATCCAGAGAAAAGACAGTCTAATCCTTCTGCACATCACTAAGCTATGTTTCAACTCCACTTGCGTTATTGTCACTGCCAGACTTCTCTATGTGTCCTTCAACCTTGTTCTTTCTTTCCACTTTCTCCACCTCACTCTGAAAATCTCTTTGATTTGTGAGCAAACATTCTTACATTCTCAGCATTTTCACAAAACACTGCTTCTTCATACTCTTCTTCATTGCAATGCAATTATCCCAACAGCTGTGTTTCCCAAACATTCCTGGAGTTTCTGCTTCATTTGTTCAGGGCTGAGTGTTGTGATCTGTATATTTAAAGAGTATCATATATTTAACAGGTACCCCAAGGTGATGTTTGTGATGTGGGAGGTTTGTAGAATGCTGCCCTGGATTGGTCAAACTCCAAGCAAAGGCTACTATTTTCTCCCAATCACAGTTCCTGTAAGTGCCCCATCACCTTGTAAAGACCAGTACTCTTTCACCCTTATGAGAAAGAATGGAAGGAGGGAAGGAAGGAAGAAAATTCTCCTTTGAGGTTCCAGCCACTTTTCTGTACCAACCTTTTCAATGTTCTCTACAGAACATCCACATTTGATGAAGACTTTGGAAACTTTGGTGAAGATTCTAGTTCTTCAGCAACTTATTTTTTATTATGATAGTAAATAAGTCAAACACCCACATGGTAGGTCCAGTGGAGGCCTTTGCCCTCACAGGTCTTTGATGTCATACACTTCAGGGTCCATCACCTCATATACCTGTCTTCCTAGTCTCTCCTTCTAGACAAGCAAGTGTGGGTCCTGTCCTGTGAATGGTAGCAGGATATTAGTGAGAATCAGAATCTTGGAAAGAAATTGGATCAAAAAGATTGGTAACACATGTGGTTTCGAATAAAATAATATGATAAATTAATAAAGAATGCCCCCATCCTAAAAGAGATGGTTAAACAAAAATAAAGACTCAGGTGAAAGGAGAGAGAAAGCAAAAGGCAAAACCTGAAAGACTTACTAGAGCTAATTAGTGATGGGAACTAGCTCCTGATGCCCTGGGATGGAAATGCCCTGAAGGTGTGAGAGTGAAGATCAACGTATTCTCACCACTGCACTTTACACCTGAATCGCCCTGAACAGCTCTGCCCC
>NW_007745841.1:8187-9322 GCF_000696425.1 Galeopterus variegatus
ATGCCATTGATATGACCTTTATATATTGCAGTGTTGCTCTTTACTTTGTTTTGGGCAACATAGCATGATTGAGAAGCAATGAGCATGGTGGCTGAAGGCCTATGCTGTGCAGCCAGACAGCCTGGCTTTAATTCTCAGCTCTGCCAGTCATTAACTGCACGGGCCCTGGTGGTTAATCCCTTTAAACCTCAGTTTTCCTATTTGAGATTAAGGACTTTTATTATTATTTAAGGGGAGATGAGAGCTTTCTATGAGACATGTATGTCCCAAAACCTTTATAAATTTGAACACATTCAATTCTCAGAGCAATCCTATGAGGTAGGTACTATTTTACAGGTGAGGAAACTGAGGCACAAAGGGTGATATAACTTGCACAGGGTCACACAGATAGAGAAGGACAGTGTCAAATTTCAAACTCTAGTGGTGAGTCCACTGCTCTTAGGCACCGTGTCCTCTCCCCTGCCTCCTTTTTCACAAGGCTGTTGGAGGGGAAAGGTGTCACCCGAGCTCACTATTCACCCACTGCAATCAGGTATCACTGCCCCCTTTCTTGTCCTCTCAAGATCTTCAGGAGGACAAGAGAGGAAGAGTGAAGGCTGCTGGGGGCAGGCTGGGCAGCAATGGTGAGGGCAACTTTCCCGTAATACTCTCCTGAGAAGTTGGGGAAATAAAGAGGATGAGGGAAGGTAGGTATTGTGGAAGATGTGTCTTATTTCACATGCAATAAATCATGACTATAGTTTAAGTCAGAATAAGGAGCAANGAGGGTTGCGATCCATTGCCGGTCATGAAAAAAGACAAAAAGGGAAAAAAAAAAAAAAAAAACCAACCAAGAGAGGAAGAGAGTAATTAATGGAGAGAGGTCCCAGAGGAGGCAGAAAACGTTGATTTAAAAATACACAAAATATAGAGTTCACCCTGCAACAATCTGAGAGCACCAAGGATGTGAAAAAATATAGATGTTTGGAGAAGAATGAGAAGTGAATTGAATTATTTCACTCCTATTGACCTTTTATTACTCAATAAATATTTGTTCAGCCAATGAGTAACTTATTTGCTCCTGAAAGGGAAGAATATGCTTTCTAACTTCTCAAGTATCCTTAACAGAGTTCTCTAAGATTTGACACTTAATTAG
>NW_007745841.1:13917-14282 GCF_000696425.1 Galeopterus variegatus
CAGTGAAATCTGGAAGGCAGGACCTGGAGAGTGGGAGGGAAGAGTTAAGAGTCAACAATCAACCACTCTGAGTCATAAAATCAGAAAGGCATTGAACATTTAGAAGGAGAACTGGCCCCATAAAGAAAACAATGCCTCTTAGTAAGCATATTATCTGCAGCAAAGCAAAACAAATTTTCAAGCATCTTAGTGGAACTGCTGCAGAGGGAAATCATGAAAAGTTTCTAGTGAGCAAGGGATATTAATAAGTGAGAATGGAAATTAATAATACAGTGCCCATTATTACTAATTTAAGATGTGTCAGATGCCATTGATATGACCTTTATATATTGCAGTGTTGCTCTTTACTTTGTTTTGGGCAACAT
>NW_007745842.1:0-546 GCF_000696425.1 Galeopterus variegatus
TTTTTCTGTGCCTCGGCATCCTTATCTGTAACAAGGGGGCAACACGTCCCACCTCATGGAGATCCTGAATATTCGGCTAGATCATGCATACGGAGCACTTAGCGTGGGTCTGGCATCCAGCAGCTGCCATGAAATGCCACCTATTGTTATTTTTCAAGTCTCCTTTCCCACAGGCAGAGATGGTGCATGTCTGTATGACCTCACTCCCCTGGCCCAGCACCCATGGGGGCTGGGGACGGGGACCCAGAAGTGAGAATGACCTGGTCCTTTCCTCAACAGGGAGCAGAGTTGTGTGTGAAGAATGACCATGGCTAGAAATCAATGTATGTCAGGTCGAGGTATAAACACAAAAGCTCGAACCTTAAAAATCGTATGCTTAGAACAGGTGCATTTTATGGTATGTAAATTACACCTCAATAGCGCTGTTAAAACCAAAACTGAAACCAAACCAAAACAAAAGCACCCTGATGCCTTGCAGAGTAGAAGCAGTTGTTATGGCCAAGGACGTGGTGATCATGGAAGGCTCTTGGGAAGTGGTGGCATTTG
>NW_007745842.1:2446-3678 GCF_000696425.1 Galeopterus variegatus
TAGAGACTCTTAAAGGAAGAAGAAGGCAGTGGGACAAGCCTCGCCTTGGTTTAAGGTGCCCTTTCTGGCCATGTCATCTTAACCCGGCCTTTCCCCACCCCTTTCTTTCTTTGTTCCAGGGGACAATGGTATAAGCCCGAAGTTTAAACTCTTCCTTCGAGATCTGCTCTGGAGAGTTACTCACTTCCCTGGAGGTTCTCCCACTGACACACGGAAGTGATAACATGTGGATCAGCTTCTATTTGTTTTTCTCTTGTTGGTCTGTCTTTTGTTCCAGAGAGTCCTAGTTAAGAACTGTGAAGGGCAGAGAGGAAGTTATTTTTCCTCCCCTACAGTGGGGTGCATGGCAGAGATGGGGTGGGAGGAGTCGGATGATTTAGGCTCTTGGAGGCTGCTGGAGGNATTTGCAAGAAAAAAGCACGCACATTTATTTAACAGAAGTTTTGTGTGACGTGGGAGTCTTCATAAGGAAATGAAGATGCAAAGAAACAGGTAAACCTGTGTATTTTTTATGCAGGTTTGATGAAGAAGAGGATGATGGTGGAAAAGTATGATTGGATAAGAAAGTATGATCTAATGGTTCTAAACTGGGGGGAACTTAGTGAGGTCTATCGGTTCAGATTCTTTTCTGTGTCCCTGTGTCTTCAGAGATAAGGGTGTTTCTTTTCTCAGGGTATAGGGAGGGCACCTCTGGAATGAGGGTCTTATGATCTGCTTCAGGGGAAGGTCAGAGAATCCTTCCTAGGTTTTATAACCTGCTTCGGGGGTAGGGGAGGGCAGGGGGAAGGTGACAGTGACCCCTGCTTCTGCTGTTTTCTNGCTTCGGGGGTAGGGGAGGGCAGGGGGAAGGTGACAGTGACCCCTGCTTCTGCTGTTTTCTTCAGTGCTAGGGCACCATATTTGGAGCATTGTGTTCTGAACCTCATCCCCACATTCGGGGTTTTGCTTTCATCCTGAGAACAACAGGAATCCTGGAAGGATTTGAGCAAGAGGGTGACATCACCAGATGTGTGCTTGTGCAGGTCAGTGAAGAGTGGGGAGAACAGAGTGGGGAGACCAGAGCAGATGCAGGTGTCTTAGCCTGGGGTCACCCCAAAGCAGAGCTGAGACCAGGACTTGGGTGCAGATAGCTCATTTGGGAATGCCACATGGGAGCAGGAGTGGAGAACCCGGGATTACTGGGATGTTGTGCTAAGCAACAGGGGCTTCATTCTGCCAGGACCTCCTGAAAG
>NW_007745842.1:5198-6063 GCF_000696425.1 Galeopterus variegatus
AGCCGTAAATGAGTGAGTCATTGGAGTCTGGTGGAAATTGAAGCCATAGGTGAACATGAGATCACCTGGAGAGAGAACAGAGTGGGAGGAGCTCCGAAGAGGGTGGAAAGCCAGGCCCGCCTCCCCCACGACCCCCTGCAGACCCCTCCCTCCCAGACCACTCCCCTGTGCCTGCCCGACGGGAGGGAGTGACATTTCAGCACTTGTGATCCTAATTGAATTTAATTGTCTCCTCCGAGTTGCGCTAAAACCTTTTCAAAGTCCCCTGAAATTAGGGAACATCGATAACACCACTCCTCGGGGTTTTAATCTGTGTCCTCCCCGAGCACGGTGATTAATTTTTTACAAGCTAATCATATCTCTTAGGCAGGCTGTCAGCAGAGGACCCGTCATCTCTCATCAGCAATGAAGCGATCCCAGCGCCCACGTCCCGTCCCCCCGCCCCAACCCCGCCGCCTCTTGCATAATTCACCAGGAGGACTTCAAACAAAGAAGCCGAGGGGGCCTGGTCCTCTTAATCGATGTCCTTCGTAATTATCCATGAGGCTGGGAGGGGTGGGGAGGGGGCAGGCGGGGAGGCCAGGGGATATAAAAACTGATTGATGAGCTCACATCTGGCTCCCCTTTTTAACATGCTCTCACCTGCCTCCACCGTCTGTCTGCTCTGCCCAGCCTGCCCCCCTCCTCTGGCTCCCTCATTTGTACCCTTCTCTCGCTGTTCCCTGCCCTTCACCGTCCCCTCCTTTCTTCCTATCTGTGATACTGGTTCACATGGTCTTTTGGCCAGGTTCTGCCCTTTGACCCCACAGAGTCCCATGAGACAGAGGAGGTGCTACGGTCCCCATTTGACAGATGAGTAAACCGA
>NW_007745842.1:7601-8599 GCF_000696425.1 Galeopterus variegatus
CCAAGGTAACATGTTGAAAAACTCCACCTCTCACCTTCCCAGCTGCCCGCCCCCTTGTTCCTTTATACATTTCTGGGTCATTGCTAGGGAGACCCATTGTCCTGGTTTTCTCAGGACAAGGGGGTTTCTGGGGACCAGGGATTTTGTTTCAAAATTGAGACCATCCAGAGCAAACCAGGATGAGTTGGTCACCCCAGTATCCTGTTTTTTTCCAGGCACCCAGACTGGAAACTTCAGCATTGGAGGGAAGCAGTGCTGGGAGGGGAGGAGCAATCCCCCTGGATTTGCAACCCAGCACTTGCTCCCCTTGGGTGGGAGACCTTGGGTATGGTCCCTGACACCTCCAGGGTTGACTCATCTAAAACCTATGTAATAATGATAAAAACCAACTTTGCAAGATTGCTTTGAGGAGGGAGTGAGATTGTGTATGAAACTGACTGAGCACAGCATCTGGCATGTGGCAACTCTCAGTAAATGGTCTGTCTCATGACAATGGTCTCTGATGCCCTCCTCCTCCTCACTTACCACATTTAGTTTGTGGCCAAACTCTGCCAAACTCATTGGGGGGCTTCCATAGCCTGCAAAATGCAGTCCCCATTTCCCAGCTTGGAGGGCAAGGCTTTTGCTGCCCAGCCAGCTGCTCTTTGCAGTCTCCCTGCCCTTTTTCCTGTAGGGGTCCCAGGTTCAGCCTCGAAGGAAAATTTCCCAAATCTGCCTCACACTCTCCAGCTTTTCCTCTACTGCTCTCTTCCCTGCCCATTTATGGCCATCCTATATGCAGAAGCAGAAGCCCAGGGAGGTCACACAGGAGCTCAGGGACAGAGCTTGGGGAAGTGGTTAGGAGTATGGGTTTGGGACTCAGACAGTCAGGTTCAAATCCTGACTCTGGTACCTTCACTCCCCAATGACCTACAGGCTCTTTGCCTCCCCAAGTCTAAATTCCTCCTTTTAAAAATGGGGATCCTAAACCCACTTCCTAGGGTCTTGGGAGGATGAAA
>NW_007745842.1:9244-9873 GCF_000696425.1 Galeopterus variegatus
AAATTGCCCTTAAACTTGAGAGGGATTGGTTTTGAGGCCTGCTTTATGGCTGTGATTCTCAGAGTTTCAGGTGAGTTACCAGGGAGTTTATTTAAAACTTTGCCCTTACCCCTTTCTGATTCAAACCCTAGGAGTTTTGTGAAACGGAGCTTTATGGCTCGATGAGAGTTAATGACACGCAGTTGGCCACATCATATTCTCTATGTACCTGTCTTGCCACTGAGCACATCTTCAGCCAGCCCCAGGTGCAATGGCTTGTCCCGCTGTGCACACACAAACTCATGTGGCACCATGTGGCCCTGCTTGGGGGACTGTACTCTATGCAATCCTCAAAGTACTGCCTGACCTTCCTACAGACCTTGACAATGTATAAAGCCCTGTACCATCAACACGGCACTTTCACATCCATTATCTAGTGAGATCCTTACAAGAACTCCACGATACATATGTCACTGTTCCTCCTTAGTGGAGAAAAAAACAGATCAGCAGGTTTCTTGAGGTCACCAAGATGGGGAGTGGTGCTCAAGGCCCGAAAGGCTGACCCCAAACCTGGGGCTATTCCCTGTGCCCTCTGCCGTCTCAGACAAGAGCTCAGTGGGAAGGTGCCCTCAGGATTGCCTGGATTTGAA
>NW_007745842.1:11653-12307 GCF_000696425.1 Galeopterus variegatus
CACTTGGAAATTCTGTGATCAGAATCTCCAAATAGTGTGTGATGCCTGGTGACCAGGGACTGACCAGCCTCCCTCCTGCCCTCCACAGCTCCTCTTGCACGGAGGGCATCTGGAAATGTTTGCTGAATTCAATGGACTTCAACCTGTTATGTCAGAAATGATGCAGACCCCATGAAGGGCAGAACTTACCCAGAGGGGTTAATGCCTGGAGAAATTTCCCTGAAGGGGAAAGCAATACTCCTCCCACCTCTTCCTGCAGGGGCTGGAGCCCTCACCACTGACAGAGACAGTACAGTGAGAAGCCACAGATGAGGGGACAGTGCTGCAGGAAGTGCTTGGACCTCAGGGTTTGGAAGACCAGGGTCTGAATCCTGACTCATCCACCTACTAAATGAGAGATCAATTGTAGGCAAGCTCCCATTTCTCCATGCCTCAGTTTCCCCATCTGTAAAATGGGAATGAGGATTCCGTGAGATGACACAATAGCGCACTTAGCGCACGGCCAGCTCATGGTACATACTCAGTAAATATCAGTTGTGGCTGTTGTTATTTCTAGTATTCTTGCCACCTCCTGGTTGGAGCCCTCTCAGTGACTGAAGACACAGGGAGGAGCAGTGGGCACAGGCCTTCTCCTTCCCTTGCCCTGACTTCTGC
>NW_007745842.1:13994-14273 GCF_000696425.1 Galeopterus variegatus
CAGCCCTGACACAGCTGATTGGGAATTTGTTTTATCTCTGAGCCTGTCCCCCTCTCTCCCCCCTGAAAAAGCAATTAAACTTGTGTTTACCCAAGTGGGTGGCTGTAATCTGTCGTTTGCCCATCTTATCCTGTCAAGCTGCCCCACTTCCTGCCGCTTTGCTTAGGCTGGGATGGGAGATTTGCATAATCAGTAGAAATAGAACTCAGAAAAGTGGGGGGGGGACGCATCAGTTTCAGGCCATCAAATTGTGACTACAGCTCTGGGGACCCAGTTTAA
>NW_007745843.1:0-10548 GCF_000696425.1 Galeopterus variegatus
GACCCTCCCCCGAGGAGCTCACACCCTGCAGTTGGAGAGACTAGACACCTGAAACTCTTCCTGGGCAGGGCGGGGCAGGGCACAGCTTTGATGTCTCAGCTGAAAGACGAGGTTTGAAGAAGACACGCCTCAGCCCTGTTCTGAGTGCACAGAGTGGGGAGGGGTCCGGCAAAAGGAGGCGGAGTCTCAGAAAAAATAATAATAATAATAATTACACACCCTGCGGGACCCCTTTGCAAGGCTCAAGAAAATCATTCAAAGTTTAGGCAGTTTTCAAATCTTCACTGCTGTTTACTTTCCACTGGGCTTGCTCAGTTTTCCATTTTGCATAAACATAGGCTTCCAGACAGCTAGGGATTTATGGGATGCATATTAAGTCTTTCAGTGGCTAACTTATTTCCCTCTTAAAGTTCTTGCTAGTCTTTCAATCTGCCACTCACCCCAGTTGGAACCACAATTGCAAACTTGAGGAGCTGCAGATTTTTCCCATCTGGGCACAGATTTTTTACTCTTCATTCTAAATGAAGTTAGCCACCTCCTGCAACAATGCTGCTAGTTTTCATGGTCAGTCTTGTCTGATAAAACTCCTGTGCTGACCAATCTAGGGTGAGGTGCAGAAGTAGCCACAGGCAAGAAAGTCACAGACTCCTACTGTTTATCTGAAGTTCAGCAGTCTTTCATGAATATATGTTTCTCACTTTCTTGTTTCCTTTTGTTTGATTTCTAGAGCCCTGAAAATGATTGTTCTCCACAATTTTGTCTAGTTTTATTGTTTTTTGCTCTTGTTTTTGTTTTTGGAAAGAGGATTTACCAACCTTCTTAGTCCTTCATAGCCAGAATCCATAGCACCTCCATCTCCATATGCTGTTTTTTATTTCCAGGATCTTCAAACCATGGCATTGTCAGAGCAAGTCCTAGGACACCAGAAACTTTTTCTATTGCAGTTTCTTGCTTGAAACATTTTACTGTCTCTTGTTGGTTCTCAAGTGATTGGTTACATAATCCATATGAGAGTTGCATCTCATCCAGCTCTTTCAGTCTACCCTTCCCCACTTTCCGTGCACAAATAAATGTCTACTGTCCCCAACCAGAAAAGTGATGGAACATTTACAGAAGCTTTTTCAGGGAAGATCATAGAGGCATTGTTTTAAAAAATCAGATACCACTCAGCAAAAAAAAATTAACAAACCCCCATTCATGAGTTATTTTTTTCAGCTTTATTGAGGTATAATTGACAAATAAAATTATATGTAGTCAAGGTGTACAACATGATGTTTTGATATCTGTTTATATCGTGAAATGAATACCACAAGCTAACCAACATATCAAACACCTCACATACCTACTTTTTTTGTGGTGATGAGAATACTTAAGATCTACTCTCTTAGCAAATTTTAAGTGTACAATACATTATTATTAACTATAGTCACCATACTGTACATTAAGACTTCAAAACTTATTCATCTTATAACTGCAAGTTTGTAACCTTTGACCAACATCCACCTGCTGGGGGTCCTTTTGCCCTCACCTTTCCTCCAAATAATGCTCAGCTCGGTTACTGTTCTCCTTAAGATTTTCTCTACCCATCCCCCAACATGCACCAGATTCAATTTCTTTCTTCTCGTAATTGTGCAGACTTGCTTCCCTTGCCCTTGTGAAAACTAGACTCATACCCTAAGCCTAGATCCCAAAGGCTTGCAACTGGTTTAGTCAAAACATCTTCTAAACATGTCAGATTCTCTGCAGAGGTTTTGTACCCCAAACTAAAAAGATAAAAATATCTTCAAATGTTAAGCACGTTTTATAATCACATTTCACAACCTTATACTCGGCAGACAACTCAACTTCTTTTGTTAAGAAGCTCAAGGTCATTTAACCTGAATCCCTATCTGCCTGTCTGTGCAGTGGTGACTAACACTTATCCCTTAACACTTCCTTAGGTCCCAAAGAAAGGAATATGGGTCCTCACATCAACATTTAGACAACCCCTCCCCCACCCCACTTATGTACCAGTTGACATTCTTTCAGTATTTAGTTGCACTTAATTTAATGTACTTCTGTCTAGTTTAGGCAAAGTTTGATCCATCAAAAGATTTTTAAAAAACAAGACCTGGTAAAGACATTGGCAGTAGAGGCTGTGGTTGGTGATAACAATGCCAGACTTCTTTCAACACTCTAGATCTACTTAAGTTTCAAAATTTCAGGAGAAACAAACTGATTGGCTAAACTAGGTTCAGACCAATCACTATGAGGAGGGTGGGGTGGGGTGGGAGGGTCTATCCGTGGAGGGAAGGGGAGGAAAAGTGCGGGACAGAGGAGAAGAGCAGCACTGACACTCTCTTTCCTCCCAGCTTTTCCTCAGTTGCCTCCCCTTTCTCTCCCTTGCAACTAGTTCCCTCTTTGTGTCTTCAAACACAAATATCTCTTAGTTTGAAAGAATTTTTTTCTTAACTTTGTAAATTTCACTTGTCATCTTGTGCTTTTTTCCTTCCTTTTATCAAAATTCTCTAGCAAATCACCTACTCAGGTTCCCAAGCAGCCGACTTACTCCCTAAAGACAACTTGTACATGTTATTCCTCTTCATCTTCTTTGCTGTCTAAACTCTACCTGTACCAGAAAGCCTTGTCTGACACCTACTACCTCCCTACTTTCCCAAACCAAAAACTTCTAAAACACCATTTGGTTTCAGCAGACATTGTTGAATATATTAAATGAATGCTGTTTATTTGAATTTTATTGATTTTGTAGCTTGAATATAATTTCTCCATTTGCTTTTGTTTTGTAGGTTCCTACGAGCAATAAGGAGTTTATAACATGCATTTATGTTTGTACATATTTAAATAGCATTATAGTAAAAATACTTCAAGTCAACCCTGGGAGTCTGAGAGAACACTTTTCTTTAAATGAGGTCTTAGTTTCAAGAAACATAGGTCTATGACATCAATTTATTACTTAATTACGTATTTCCCAGTAGGATATCTAACCTCACTTAGTTACGTTCCCTACAAAAGTGCTACACATTCTTTATAGGCAGAGACAACATGTGTATTTCTTTGTATATCTACCTCCAAATATCTATTAGTATCTCAAAACTGTATTTTATTGAGTGAACACTTGGAAGCTTTGTTTTTAAACAATTGTTATGAAATTCTTTTGTAGACAACTATTTTTTATTGAATACTGACATTTATTAAATGCTAAGAATTCTGTTACATGCTTAAGATAGAGTATCTTGATGAATCTTCAAAACAAGTATATAGAATCTGATCTAACTGACATATCCATTTTACAGATGAGAAAACTGGGGCTCAGAGAGATTAAATAAATTGACTAAGGTTATTTACATAGTAAACCCTAGATCTGTGATTTCATATGAAAAATTATTGTTAGAAAACTAAGAGCAAGACTGTTAAAATATAATTTTCATAATAATTTAAAACTATTTTGTAAGATATTTATGTTTAACTCAGTCTTTGGTCTGTAAAAATTTTAATAGCTGCATTTACTTTTCTCACTACATACTTGCCAAAGTGGTATAAAGTTAGTGTTTATTTAGTCATGGATAGCATTTCTCCTTAATTTTGTACTTAAGTTTGTACTATTACTATCAGCATTAAGAAACTTATACTCATTTAGTAGGACAACTTTTTAAAATTTAACTTGCACTTGATAAGAGGATATCTTAATATTTCAGGCTATGTTTCATAATATAGGAAGTGCCACACTAACGTATCATTAACAACTCATTTCTGCCCACTGACTTTCCAACCAGAACAAAGAGGTACATGTTGTGGTGATTGCTGTACAGAGAAAATCAATGTTGCCAATGTTTCAACCAACAAATAGCTATATAAAACACACTATAAACAAAATCAAAGCAGAACCTGAACAGACATGTCTCAGCTCAATCATTGTCTGATAATTGTTGCAGTTATCAATTTTCAGACAATTATACATTATCAAAAACTTTCTAGGATTTTAACTCTAATGACTCTATTTCACATTCTTGATGGCATGGATTAACTAACTGGAAAAAGACGGGGCTGTGCGGTTATCATGCATTAATTCATAGCTTAGTCATGGCTGGGTTTTCCAATCGCTAGGGCTATAGTCAAACTCTGGGTCAAAACCGCTCTGCTCCATCAATTAGGCTACCCCCACTAATTTCTGAAGAAAGCCTAAGAGTTAGAGTGGTCCTTATTCTAAAGACTAAATATTGAAATAGAAGGGACTGACTTTCCATGTCGTGAGAAGAATCAAAAGCTTCTACTTGCTGTAGACCCTACCTCTTCCAGTCGTGGTCGTGCCACATACCTCTCCTTGGCAAGCACTGTAAAGAATACTGTTTCCTCTGCCCAGGGCTCTTGACCACTCCCCTGTCTGTCACCCTGTTATCCCTCCTCATCCCTCAGATTTCAGCTTAGTGTTACTCCTCAAAGAAGTCTTCCCCAAGTCAGAGCCCACATCATAGACTCTCACTGCAAACTGCACTCTTATTTGGTGACACTTACGACTAGACTTAGATAATTACTCTGAGAATAGGCACACTGGCTGGCAGACAAAATAAAAGACCTGGAGAGAGAGAAGAAGAGGAAGAGAGGGAGAGGAGGGGACAGAAGAATGGCATAGTGTTCAGGGAGAAGAAAAGATAGATGATGTAGCTCCAGAGAGAAAGACTGCACAGTTGCTAGGGTTCCTAAACATTGCCCTCATTTTTGCTTAGGCAAGCCTACCTGTCCTGCTTATGACAGAGGCTGCTAGTACTTCCCAGTATCCATGTTCCTCTACTACTCCTGAGCACATAGCTGTACTACATTTCCTAGGCCCCCCTGCATTAAGTAATGCCATGTGACTGAGTCCCAACCAATGGAATACGGGCAGAAGTGACATATGCCACTTCCAATTTTCATTTGCACGATGACAAAATTGCCTGACATGTTTCTCAGAACAGCTCCTAATTCTCCAGCAGGCCCTTCCAGGCTCTTTCTTTCTTTGATCATTGATTGGCCAATGAACAGAATCCAGCAGAGGATTCAAGGTCCAGTGGAGCCATTGGCTAGAAGAAGCCTAAGGCCCTGAATCACTTGGTGGAAGACCACTTGGTGAAGAACCAATTGGTTTGTGAACTGAGTGGAAAAAAGTCTTTTACTTTGTCAGGTCTTTTTGAATTTGGTGTTTCTTTTAGCAGCCAGGTTTTTTTTTTTCCTTTTTGTCTTTTTTACTGACCGGTAATGGGATCGCAACCCTCGGTGTTGCGCCCGCACCGCGCTCAGCCAGTGAGCGGGAACCGGTCTCCACATGGAATCCAAACCCTCGGCGGGAGCGCCGCCACACTCCCAAGCTGCGCACTCTCCAGTGTGCCACCGGGCCGGCCTGAGCAGCCAAGTTTAACTTCCATGAGACAACTCAGTATTTTCAAATAAAATGCTTCTCTTTGAAGTTTATTGGAATTATTTGCTACCAAATTAGGCCCGATGAAGATATCTATTAAAAATGGGAGTTAAACTTTATAATTTACACTACTGGTTTAGAAGAAAACACTATTTAAATATATATGTGTATGTATAACTACTTTGTGTGTATGTA
Organism: Galeopterus variegatus; assembly: GCF_000696425.1. Taxonomy (NCBI): domain Eukaryota; kingdom Metazoa; phylum Chordata; class Mammalia; order Dermoptera; family Cynocephalidae; genus Galeopterus; species Galeopterus variegatus. The sequence goes on from NW_007745843.1 coordinate 5,588, forward strand.
TATATTTATATATGAGGGTGCTTCAAAAAGTTCATGGAAAGATTCTTATTACTTTTTGATTCTATTTTTCCACACAGTTTTTGAAGTGCCTTCGTGTGTGTGTGTGTGTGTGTGTGTGTAGAAAGAAATATTTTTTATATACGTTAAATATATTTCTTCTGTTATGGATTACTCTGGGAAAGGCAAATTTAGAATCAGCAATTCTAACTCAGCAAGAGTCAAACCTAAAATCTATTATTCTGTAAACAAAAGAAGTCAAAAAAGCTAGCCTAGATGACCAGAAAGCAATCTACAAATATTTATTGAGCTTCTATCTATCAATCTATCAATCTATCTATCTATCTATCTATATCTATCTATCTATCTATCTATCTATCTATATCTATCTATCTATCTATCTTTCTATCTGTCTACTATCTGTCTAGTTATGTACCACATAATGACATTTCGGTAAAAAACAGAATGCATGTATGACAGTGGTCACATAAGATTATAATGACAATACCATCTAGCCTATGTGTGTAATAGGTACACTATCTAGGTTTGTGTAAGTACACTCTGTAATGTTTGCACAATGATGAAATCACCAGACGCATTTCTCAAAATGTATCCCCATTGTTAAGTGATGTATACACACACACACACACACACACACACACACACATGCATATACATACATATATATTCCAACATGTAGCCAGGTTGAGAACCATTGATCCAGAAGGGTACACACCAAACCATCACTGGGGATGAATCTTGGAGAGGAGGAATGATTGAGCAACTTCTGTCTATAATTCTGCATTATTGTTACAAAAAGCATATTTTTAAAAATTGATTATTTTTGCTCAGGTATATATATACACATGATACAAAATTGAAAAGATACAAAAGAATTTGTAATAAAAGAATGAGTCCCTCTTAACTCATATCTGTAAGAGACTCACTTTCTGACTCCAACATTGGAGGAAATCACAGATACCAGCTTCTTGTGTATCTTTTCACTCTTAAGCTGAAATATATGTATAATATTTTTATTTTATGTTATCTATATTTATATTACATATTTGTTATGTATTTTGTGTATATGTATTTCCATGTAAACAGAAAAATGGTTAATTTCGAAACAAAGAAGAGAAAAAATAGGAATGACATAAATTAAATTTATGTGTTGAATTAAAAATCATTTTAATTAGGGCCGGCCCAGTGGCGCACTGGATAGTGCCCCGCTTGGGAAGCGCGGCGGCGCTCCCGTCCGAGGGTTCGGATCCCATATACAGACCGGTTCCCGCTCACTGGCTGAGCGAGGCGCGGGAGCAACACCGAGGGCTGCGATCCCGTTGCCGGTCCCCGGTCCGGTACGGGGGCAACACTGAGGGTTGCGATCCGATGCCGGACACGGAGAAAAAGACAAAAAAAAAAAAATCATTTTAATTAATCTAGTCTGATTAGTATAGGATTTATATCACAGTGGATCTTCAGCCTGGATTCATTCTATTTTGATATGTCGCGACTTAATTTCAACTCTCATGATATGGATTACAGGGATCTTTTCCATCCTTTATGCCGCTTCTTCTCCCTTCCCCCCTCCCAGGCGGAATCTGTGAGGCATCAGCTGTGCTTCCAAACCGTGCCATTCATTGAGTGTGTGTGTGTGTGTGTGTGTGTGTGAGCGCAGGTGATCTGTGTGGGAAGTGGTCCCAGGGCGCAGGAGTGAGAGACCGGGAGAGACGCAGTAGGTGGCACAGACATTGTAGAGCCTTTATGGGGTTGTCCACCGCTGTTGCGAGTGACCATTGCAGGATCCCCCTAGACCTTCCCAGGAGCCTCATGAAATGCTTCTCAGAACCGTGTCAGCTGGGGGGACAAATGGCGGATGCATTTCTCCCAGGGTACCCATCGCTCATTGTGTCCCATTCACTTTTGGATTTGCTTCTTAATGGTCCCGAGGCAAAGCTGTCTGGTTGCACAGATGTTAATTATTCGAGACTACTCTTAATTAGTTGTGTGAGTAATTCATTCTGGAACCGTGACAGAAAGCCTCAGCCGGTTTGGTCCCTGAAGACAGAACCCGGAGGGCTTTCCAGGAGCTTGATTTACGACCCCTCCCCCATGTCTCTCCCTTCTTGAACCAGAACATTTCAGTTTAGTCAAGCTCACAGAGGCCACCCCCCATGGGGACCTTTAAAATTAAATGCTTAGGATGTTCATGATTTTAAAAAGCCCCTTGCACATATAAACTAAAAGCTTCAGTGCTTCCTGCCCGGTGAAATTTTTCAGCTAGAAATCAAATCGCATTGTGGAGGAGGACTTGGTCGGCTCTGGCTGGGAACTGACCATTCATTTTTCCTTGACTTGTAATTTCCCTTGCTCCCGTGATTTGCGTGTTTCCCCTTGTTGCGTATTAAATGCATTGGCTGCCTTCGAGACCATCTAAATAATTAAAGCTTTATGGAGGACAGCATTGTACAGATTAGCGCATTAAATACTAATCTGCTTGTTCATTACAGTCTCCTACACACAAAAGTGGGAAAAGGGGAGGTCCCAAGTCATATTAAATTATCTGTTCCTCATATAATACGCATATTGACAAATGTGGTTGTATAGATGGTCATTTTGAAAGAGTTTGCTGGAAGACATTGCTGGTTTATCCATTTGGGGTCTCCACTTTTTTTATTTGAACAGAGTAATTGGTAGCAAAAAAGCTTCTTTCATACTGAAGACCTGCTCCCAGCAAGAAGAAATGAAGCTCTTCCAGACATAAAAATATATACATATAAAATATATTCGCTAGAATTCCACCTGGAGGGGAAATAGACTAGTACTCATTTTAAAGAACGTCACAATATGGAGAATATGATATACTATAATCATGATTTAAACTCTGCTTTACAAAATAAACTGGATTGTTAAAAAGAATGAGGTAGTTGTATAAATAGCACCACGAAATCTATCCATGATAAGATAAAAGAACAGGCAAGGAACAGAGCAGCAGGAATTCTATAATCCTATTTGCGTAAAATCAAATTATTGAAAACTTTATGTGCAGTGTACCTGTGTTTGTAAATGTACCAAACAATGTCTGGAGGGTAACACACCCAGCTATTTTGGCATTTCCTCTGGGAGAAGCAATTGATATTAGGGGAGGAGAGGGAAGGCTTTTGTTGCATTACAACAAAATGTAAAACATAAATGAAGAGAAAAAATGTTTAAATTAGCTGAAGAATTTTATTATTGCAAAACATTGTTGTGACAGTTAAGCTAGAGTCCTAAAACAATTTGTGGCAGAGGAATTGTAGACATCAGTGACATGGATTTCATCATTTTGAAAAAATCTTAAGAAGATGGAGCTATGCAGTTGTAAGAGCATTGAACCGCAGACTTGAAAAGTTTGTTTGAGTTTTTGGTGTTTTTTTTTTTTTTTTTTTTTTTCTAAGAAATCTAGTTTATTTTCCCCATCTCTTTCAGAAAGACTCCTTTTTATATTAAAAGCAGTGAAATAGTTTAAAAGGAAGCATGCACGGGGTTTGAAATCAAAGAGGACCATGTTCAAATCCTGCCTCCAGTATTTATTAACTATGTGATTCAGGGCAAAACATTCAATTTTACTAAGTCTCAGTTTTCTCACCTCTAAAATCGGGAGAAAAACAAAACTGGGTCATTGCAAAACTTAAGATAATGTGTATAAAGGACATAGCCTATCGGCTAGTATAAAATAAACACACAGGAAATGTTAGCTACTTGTAGATGTCATAGAATATGCTGTTGTTCCAAAAGGCCATATGCCTTCCGATGGAAGTTTATGTATCCTAGCCCTGTTGAACATAAAAGAGACCAAATGACTTGGATCTACTCATGAGTCATGGCTGGAACTATCACTTCCAAAAAGACACTTTAACAGCCAGCTTGTGGTTCAGCATGTTTCTCTTTTGTCTCTCCCATGACACCATCAGTGTGTCAGGTGGGGGTTTCTCCCAGAGCCTGTGTCTTGGAGTGGAGATGGGCATGGAACAATGCAGCCAATCTACAACAGCCATGGCATATAGCATGAGTGAGAAATAAACTGCTGGCATAAGTCACTGAGATTTTGGATTTTTTGTTACAGCAGCTAAACCTAGCCTACCTTACTGATACATATACCTTCCACCTGGGTTCAAAGTTCCTGGGCAGGTTTGTTGCTCTTATCAGTCAGAGATCTTAGTTGTAAATATCAGAAATATCTCTGCCTAGTTTAAGTAGACATGCAGTTTACTGTATGTGGTGGCTCCTGGCATCTCGGGATGGCCCGAAAATAAAGCTTGGTCTACTCAGTCAGGAACATTGACCAAACTATTTTGCAGGCCTGCTCCAGAGGAGACAACATAGCCAATGCCCTGGGCACAGGCTTTGTAGCTTGCACTGCCTATGTTTGGACCTGGTCTGGATGCTTTGACTGAACCCTCCATCATTCCTGCTTCTAGAAGCTGAGGGTATCTGCCTCCATGTCACCGGATTAGAATCTGCCAGGTGCCTGTGTCTGATTGGTACAGCCTATGTCACATGCCTGCATTTAGATCCAAGGGAGACTGAGAAAGTATACTTCTGGCTTCTATCTTGGGGTGATGCAACCTCATAGAGTAGAACATTCCTCAAAACCCAGGAGAAGTGTTCAAACATTAAAGGTGGCAAAAAGGAATTGACAAATGTCTACAAAATAGCCCTATTAAGAAAAGTGCAGCTTGCTGTGGTATAGAGCTGCATGGTCCAAGACAGTAGCTACTAGCTACATGTGTCTATTTAAATTTAAATTAAATTAGGTTAAATTAAACATTCAGTTCCTCCATCTCATTAACACATTTCAAGTGCTTGGTTGCCACATGTGGCTCGTGGCTAATGTATTGGATAGTGTAGTTATAAAACGTTTTCATTATTGTAGAAAGTGCTTTTGGATAGTGTTAATACAAAGAATTGAGTTTCGTATTGTT
>NW_007745843.1:11065-14273 GCF_000696425.1 Galeopterus variegatus
GGCTAATGTATTGGATAGTGTAGTTATAAAACGTTTTCATTATTGTAGAAAGTGCTTTTGGACAGTGTTGATACAAAGAATTGAGTTTTGTATTGTTCCGAACTCATTGGCACGAATAGAGGGAGGGCTGTGTGAGTGAGGGAGTACTGTTAAGAGTGAGACTCCAGTTTCCAGTGACAACACCACTCCTTTGTGACATTTGGCAGATCTTTTAGCCTTTTCAAGACTTGATTTTCACATGTGTCAAACAAGGGCATGGTAATTATAAGGAATAAGTCCCCTCAGGCAGCCCACAAACAAGACTCCCATAATTGGCCTCCTGCTGCCACTCGTACTGGGGAAATTCCTGGATCACAGGGAAAAGTAGTGATGAGGCGTGGGTGAGAGGCTGGATTTCCACTCTGCAGATGAACCCTTGAGAATTGTAACCTCCACCATAACCCTTTCTCTTAGGCAGGCACCTTCTTGTCCCATTTTCCCTGCGGAGCTGATTCACCACTGTTTTGGCTGCAAGGGAATTTCCAGACTAGCGATTCAGAATGGATGAGGATTATTATCAACCACAATCACACCATGCAGTGAACTTGGCACAGATTTTAGGCCTCAGTGTCATTTGGCTTCTGTTTCACTCTGTTCTCAAAATTAAGTGCCTGCAGCCTCCGGCTCTGCTCTTTCTCACTAATTTACCCAACCCTCTGTCCAAGGCTGAGGTCTTCTCTTCCTTACCACCTTTTCCAGCCCTGCAGGCTCAAGGCCCCTTTCTCTTTGAGTATCAGTTAGCAACAAGACTCCAGATAAAAATATGAGTCAGTTCTTGCAGCCCTAACCCATCCTGAATCCATCTACTTCTCTCCATCTTCACTGTCACCTCCAAGCTGTCATTGTCTCTCACTGCAGTCAACTTCACTGACTCATGAATTAAATAAAATCTCTAATAAAGTGTTTATTTCATATCTGTATGAGAGTCATGATTTTACCTGTTTTCGAAAAATATCTTTTTGTTGGAAACATACAAAATTCTTTCAGTAGCTTGTTTTGCCTTTAGATCATAACCTGCTTATTGTATCATCTTTACTTATAATCAACTGCTCTACTCCCGCTTTTGTAAACGTGCTTGCTTATCACAATGACTACTGTACTGGCTACATGAATGCTGACAGAACAAAAAGGAAAAGAACCAGGAAGAGTCTGCCTATAAAAGTCTTGTAAAACCTAGCTCAGGGCCCAGATTTTGGAGTGTTAGCTCGTCTGAGTCCGCCAGTGTAATAAAATACCTGACTCTCCAACCCTCTGAGTGCCAACTGCTCCCTTTCTGAGTCTGTTCCATAACATTTTAACACTACATTCCAGCCACTTGGTTGAATTCATACTCCACAGCATTTCATTCTTCACCCTATAGACAAAGCAGTTCTTATCAAACGGATAAAGCAGAGTGTGCATCTCCCTGGCTTCACAACCCTCCCATGGTTTCCTGTTACCCTTAAAATAAAATCAAAAGCCACTACACTTGTCTGGAGGACCTGGGCCCTGACTGCTGTACTTCTATCTCACCTCTATTACTATTCCCCTCAATCAGCCTGTAGGGAAAAATGCATGCCTCAGTGGAAAACTATACATTATCTAGACTCTAGAATAAATCCCTCCAGGCTATCTGTTTTGATTCTATAGTAGTTATTTTACAGCTCTGAAATTTGGCAATGCAAAATAATTCTTGACTCTAGATATGCAAATCTGCCCTATCCTTTAGAAGTTCAATGAACTTCCCTCCCCACCTGCAGAAGCACCTAATTTTGCCTCTGTTTGCACTTTCATTTCAAAATCCTTTACCCCATATAAAATTGTGCTGTTATGACTTCTCCTTCAAACCATTTATAACATCTATTGTTGGTCCCTCACTGATTAATAAATTAAATAAAATCCTTAAAAACTATTTATCTTATATCTGTATGAGAGTTATGATTTTACCCTTTATTGAAAATCATCTTTTGATGCTACATTCCAGCCACATGGTTCTCCTTTTTTCTCAAGAATTCCAGCTTGTTTTCACTTTGGAATCTCTGTACTTCATCCCTTTGTCTGAAATTTCCAGTTCTAAGATCTTCCCATAGCTGACTTCTCTTTATTCAGGGCTCAGCTCACATGCCACCTCTTCTGAGAGACCTTCCTTACCACCCGTCTTTGATCTCTATCCACCTGTCTCTTTTGTTGTCCTCTCAGCACTTACTCATTATCTAAAATTTTCTCCTTCGTGTATTTGTTCAATTGTTTCTTGTCTGGTTCTCTTCTTTCTCTACTCCAAGAATGTGAGCTTCATGAAAGCAGGGATTCTCTACACCCTGTTTACTAATTATCACTTGCCAGTGCCTGGCACATAGTAGATACCAGTAAACACATTTATTTGAATGAATAAGTGAATGGAAATGACTGAACACTTTAACTTAATTTTTCCACATCTCAATTTCATCAACTATACAATAAATAAATGACATGATAAACACAACTTGCTTCAAAATAACATCAATGGAGATATAGGTAAAACAAGATTGGCTGAGTTGGTAATCATTGAAGCTGGAGGATGGGGTACTCAAGGTTCAGGATATTAGTTTATCTACTTTGAAATATGTTTGAAACTCTTCATAATATAAAGTTTCAAACAAGAATAATGTATACCAATTTCCTTTGCCTACTTTTAGGATTCTTCTCTTCCTTCAGGTCATGTGAGTTGAGAACATGAGTGTCTGGGGATTGGGGGTATGGTTTGGTCATAATAATGCTACCCCCAGAAGATACTGCTTGCAAAATTAGCACTCAAGAAAAAAGATCCCGATGTAGCTCCTCATAAATAAAAGTGATCAATGGTGGATTGATTCCTGGGAATATGAGACTTGATGGGGCAAATTGACCCTGGAATTGGAGCTAAAGGTCAGGAGTCAACAGTCAAATGTTAGAACTTGAGGGGTCAGATAAAGCTGCAATTCTACATATATTTGTTAATACCAACCATGTGTTACACACTTGACTAGGTGCTGGAGGTGCAGTAGAGAACCAGGCAAATGTAGTCCTGTTCCCTCAGGGAGCTCAAAGTCCATCAGAAGAGACAGATGAGGATGCACACCATTACAATGCAGGGTTGTTAGTTAGAGCTATGTCAGAATGCCCCACAGAGCACCACCTAGCTTCAGCCCAGGAATGTCAGGAAGGCTTTACA
>NW_007745844.1:0-283 GCF_000696425.1 Galeopterus variegatus
CTAAATATATTGTGACTTTATTTTTAGGATAAGGGAGATCTTGAAGGCATCTCGAAAATTGGAAGGTGATCCAGATTTGCTGATGTCTTTTACTTTGGCCATCATGGAGTCTGATCCTACAATCGTCTATTATAAACTTACGGATGGATTTATGCTGCCAGACCCTCAGGTCAGTTTTGAGGTCACTGACAGTAAACAGTGAAAAAAGAGAAAAATTATGATGTGATTTTAAGTGTGAATCAAGTTATTCATAGAACTACTGCTTCCTTTGCCATATGAAAAA
>NW_007745844.1:2923-3464 GCF_000696425.1 Galeopterus variegatus
AATCATGTGCATCCCATCACCTGCGCCATATTCTGTGGGTTAGAAGCAAGTCAGAGGTCCCAACTTCACAGCAGCGTTTCGTGGATGATCTAGGAAATGACAATAACGAGAATGGAAAAATGACAAAGTAGGAACATTACAAATGATGTAAAGCATCACTCCTGGTCTGTGGTCATTCCTGGCTCCTCTCCTGTGATGGTATTTGAATTTCACTTTTATTCTTGATGGAAGGTCTCAACAATCCTTCAGCCTCCCTCTGCTTCCCCAGAAGGCCTGAAGGTTCACCTGTCCAGAATAATACATGTTTCTGTNTTGCATAATAATATCACAAGCTTAATGACTTAAAATAGCTTACATTTATTATCTCGTAATTTTTGTGAGTAAGGAGTCTGGGCACAGGTTAGTTGGGGCCTCTGTAAGGCTGCAGTCAGGGCATCTCCTCTGAGGCTTGACTGGGGAAGGGTCTGCTGTCTCACTCGTGTGGTTGTTGGCAGGAGGCCACCTGCTGTGGACTGATTGAATTGTGTCTCCCAAAGTCCAT
>NW_007745844.1:5581-10158 GCF_000696425.1 Galeopterus variegatus
TGATTTAGGTAATGTTGTAATTTGAGTTTACTTTTGACTTTCTTGTTAGATTATGGGCTCCTTAAGAACAGAAAAAGAAACCATGTCTTTTTAAAAATACATCTCTGTATCTTGCTGCTTTCCACAATAACTGGCATGTAGCAGACTCTCAGTAAATATTTAATGAATGAATGAATGCTGATTATCAACTTGTCTGATTATACAGTGGCTTACTTTGTCCCTCAAGGCAAACTAAAACGATCCATTTGGACACCAGAGGGCACTGCTAGATAAGCATATTTTGGACTCTGGGCGCAGATTAGCTTGAAAAGTGGTGCTCCTGAAAATTTATTTTCAATCTATGGGAAATAGCATAAATAAAAATATAAATAAGTTTTATGTGCTCACACCCCCTTTTTCTTTCTGGTAAGCCTCTAAAATTTCACTTTACTACTAACATTAAATATGTGACTTGATTCATGCTTTGCTCAAAGTGTAGATCTAATATTTAAAAATAAAAGCCTGTTTGGGGTAGGGTTGGGCGAGGTGGGGTGATTTTTTTCTAGACTATGGTTTTGTTCATATCCATATGAAATTATGCATTTTATTTTTTCCTTGTAAAAGCCTAATTCATTATGAATTTCAGGATCAGATCGCACAGCAGTAGACCCCAGCTCTGAAACTCACCGTACTAGCTAAATATTGGTGGTGAAATACATAAATTGCTGCTGTAATACATATAAACTTTTCTGTGAAAGGGGTACCCTCGCTGGCTGGGGCCAGGAAGGAGGGAAAGGACATGCGAGGATTTGTGTCTGGTGGTGTCTTTGCCTTTCTTTCCTGCAGTCCCCGATCAGAGTGCCCTCTGTGCTGGCATGGCTCAGTGAAACATGGGTAATCTAGGTCCAATGGCTCCAGACTAACTTATTTTGCTTCTCCTGCCTGGGCCTCTTTAGAAGAATGTATTTCTAAATGCCATAGGTCTCTTGTAAAGAATGTGAGGGCAGAGGAACTTTATAAATTCTAAGTTACAATTAGAATAGAAGAGTAATTCCTACAAAGTTCATGTAATTTGTATTTTCTTGGCTGGAACAGCTTTATGCTTTTATAAGCCTGGAACCAAATAACCAAAACTTCATGGTGTTTGATCTCTTTCTGAGCATTTCTGTTCTGAATTCCTCTCTGAGGTCACTTTTTCCATTGCAGCCCCCAGCAGGTGGCCTCTTCTCAACTGCAGCACAGTGGTTTCTGCCAAAGTTTATAGTTCTATACAGAAGCTCTTTATTCATCTGCCGGATTTTACCTCGACTGGTTACATGTGCAGAATAATGTGCTATCCTGTAAACAATTAATAGCTCAGTTTTCCCTTCTTTCTAGCAGTAACTGTTCTGTTCCTTACGGCCCCATTCCTGCAGCCTAATCCTCTTAATGATCTTCAAGAACTGCTTGTGCTCACTAAGGAAAGAGGATGGAAGAATCACATGTCTATTGGGTGGGTGTGCTATTATGATGTTTAGATGATTCTGGAAAATTTCCCCAAACCAGTTGTAGCAAAATCAGATTTTTTTTAGGTTTCAGAGTACTGAGTGGAGGTAATACTAAGAAGTACTTTATTAAAATTCACTTTATTTGTTTATTAATTTATCTTTAGACATCAACTGGTATCTTAGCTCAGGCTGCCATAACAAAATACAACAGACTGGGTGGCTCAAACAACAAAAACTTATTTTCTCATTGTTCTGGAGGCTAGAAGTCCCAGATCAAGGTGTTGGCTGATACCCTTCAAGGGCTCTTTTCCTGGCTTGCAGATGGCTGCCTTCTGGCTGTGTCCTCACATAGCCTTTCCTGTGGTGCATGGAGAGATAAGAGAGAAAGGAGAGAAAGAGGGAGAGGGGAGAGGGAGAGAGAGCGCTTTGGAGCCTCACTTCTTATAAGGACACCAGCCCTATGAGATTATAGCTGCTCCCTTATGGCCTCATTTAACCTTAATTGCCTCCCTAAAGGCCCTATCTCCAAATCCAGTCACATTGGGTGTTAGGGCTTCAACATAAATTTGGGGGGCGCATAATGCAGTCCATAGCAACTGGGCTCCTTCTTTGCTTAGACATTGTGGTAAGTGCTGGGGATGCAAAGATTAATGAAACATGATCTCTGTCCTCAAGGAACTCAGCCAATTACCACTCTCCTTGGCCATAACTCTAAAAGCATGTTATCAATGTGAGCTGAGGATACTTGTCGTGTGTTGTATGGAGTTTACGTAGTTTATGCCGTTTACTTAAGGGTGAAGGGGTTCAACGACATTTGAGAAACAGCTTTTAAACAATCATATGTGTATGATTTGTCCCAAAGGACTCAACAGTTGATTCGATACAAAGAAAAATGGCACAATGCACATTTCAAGGCTCTTATTGTCTGGCTAGAGAGGAGATAATCTATGTGCAAAATAATTTGAGAGCATAAGGCAGTATTACATACACATGCTAAATTATGATCGTGTTGCACTTTATTCATAACTAGTGCTTTAATACCCTTTATCTTGATTGTCACAACAGAGCTGATATTATTTACTTGTTATTATAAACTTGTTTAATAGAGAAATTAGGGCACCAAGTGGTTGAGTAGTGGCTTTGTGTAGCCGCAAGTGAGTGGAGGGGGTAATAAGGATTAGAGCCAGGTCTCCTGACACCTAGTCCACTGTTCTTTTCAGATTACTGTGCTGCCTCTCTCTTGTATGGTGCAGAGAAATATACTGTGTGTCAATTTTTTTCCTTTGGGAGGAAAATAAAATTGTTTAGTCCTGGAGGGAGTTAGGAAGTGATTTAGAGATCAGTTATGTTACCCTCTTATATTTAAAAAAAATGTATCAAAATGTGAGGCTATTTGTGCATCATTCTGAAAACCATATTCATAGGCAATATATTTACAGAGTTTTACCCCAGAGGACAAGTACATTCATGTCCATGCTCTTATGTAGGCAAACCTAAAACAATATTTAATAGTAAATGAGGAAAAGCTCAGAAAATTTCCCTGCTCATTGGAGCTAAATTTCGTGCTGGTGCAAAGAGTAGTCTCTGGAAACATAAATAATGATTTCACTTCGATGGGTCTTACCCCCCAGTATCCCCCAGATTTGCTTCCTATTGCTTGAAATCCTACCATATTCAACTTCTTAATCATGAAGCTATGATTCAACTCAATTTGACATTTTTGTAGCACCCCCAAGGGAAGGCACAAAGCTAAGATTTTGGAGGAATACATGTCCCAATATTTTACTACTAGGCTCAACACATCAAATTAATCAGTGTATCAGTTATAAGATTTTTAAATGTTTATTCTCAATTTCTGTACTTACCTCATTGCAGACCAGCAAGTTCGTGGGTTGATAACCTGTGTGCAGACCACTTTTTGAGTAGCATGTGTTATGAGCTCAGATGAGAAGGAATGAACTCCAATAGTTGCCCAGGTATATTAGTCAGGATGAGTTAGATTATGATGCAGTAATGACTAGCAAATTAGTTTAACAAATGTTTATTTCTTGCTCACATTACATGTCCACTGCATATCGACTGGAGCTCTATATTCTGGAAGTCAGGTTTACAGAGCCTCCACCATCTGGAATNATGAGATTATAGCCGCTCCCTTATGGCCTCATTTAACCTTAATTGCCTCCCTAAAGGTCCTGTCTCCAAATCCGGTCACATTGGGTGTCAGACTTCAACATAAATTTGGGGGGTGCATAATGCAGTCCATAGCAACTGGGCTCCTTCTTTGCTTAGACATTGTGGTAAGTGTTGGGGATGCAAAGATTAATGAAACATGATCTCTGTCCTCAAGGAACTCAGCCAATTACCACTCTCCTTGGCCATAACTCTAAAAGCATCTTATCGATGTGAGCTGAGGATACTTGTCATGTGTTGTATGGAGTTTACGTAGTTTATGCCATTTACTTAAGGGTGAAGGGGTTCAACGACATTTGAGAAGCAGTTTTTAAACAATCATATGTGTATGAGTTGTCCCAAAGGACTCAACAGTTGATTTGATACAAAGAAAAATGGCACAATGCACATTTCAAGGCTCTTATTGTCTGGCTAGAGAGGAGATAATCTATGTGCAAAATAATTTGAGAGCATAAGGCAGTATTACATACAAATGCTAAATTATGATCGTGTTGCACTTTATTCATAACTAGTGCTTTAATACCCTTTATCTTGATTCTCACAACAGAGCTGATGTTATTTACTTGTTATTATAAACTTATTTAATAGAGAAATTAGGGCACCAAGTGGCTGAGTAATGGCTTTGTGTAGCCGCAAGTGAGTGGAGGGGGTAATAAGGATTAGAGCCAGGTCTCCTGACACCTAGTCCACTGTTCTTTTCAGATTACTGTGCTGCCTCTCTCTTGTATAGTGCAGAGAAATATACTGTGTGTCAATTTTTTTCCTTTGGGAGGAAAATAAAATTGTTTAGTCCTGGAGAGAGTTAGGAAGTGATTTAGAGATCAGTTATGTTACCCTCTTATATTTAAAAAAAAGGTATAAAAATGTCAGGCTATTTGTGCATCATTCTGAAAACCATATTCATAGGCAATATATTTACAG
>NW_007745844.1:12065-12297 GCF_000696425.1 Galeopterus variegatus
AGTATCTGTATACATCTAAGGGGTTTGCAGGGTGCATTAGCATAGGATGGAGAGAGAGAGTCAGGGGTAGAGGTCAATCCTTAGGGTTTCTCCTCAGTCACTTTGGCATCAACTGACTTGAGTATCATCCTGAGGTTCCCTAGCCACATAAGTCACCCCATGTCTTCCTAATCCCTGCCTGCAAGATACTTCAGATCTGGGTCTCTCTCAGCTATTTCTCTTGGGCACTTGT
>NW_007745844.1:14223-14859 GCF_000696425.1 Galeopterus variegatus
CTAAAGGTGAATGAATCAATTCACACACATACATACACACACACACACACACACATACACAAAAACAAACAAACAAACAGAAAAAAAAAAACCCGGGGGTGGGGAGAGGAAGATATAACAACCACGACTTTTTTTTTTTTTTTAAGTTCTTGCAACAAGCAAATGGAGGGGACACACTTGGGAGGGAGGGGGGCGAGGGAGGAGGGAGGGAGGTTTCAGTGATGGGACATAATAATCAACTACATTGTATATTGACAAAATAAAAATTCAAAAAAAAATTGCGCTCCTTTGAATTTTGGGGGCTCAGGAGATTTGGAAGGCAGACCATTGACTTCAGACTACCCAGGGTAATTATGTTTATATTTAATTATTTAAGTATGTATTATTTAATTATGTAATGTCCCAGAGCCTCAGTTTCTCATCTGTAAAAGGAAGGATAAAACGTGTGCTCCGGGGTTGTGTTTTCCTCACATAATGAGGTGCCTGTGCGAGCATGAATGAGGCTTGGCACACAACAAGCTATCGTGCGCCCTTCCTGCTGCAGTCTCCAAGTGCTTCCCTTAGATGTGCAAGTGGCTGAGAGTCGGGTCTCCAGGGAATGGGATCCCATGTGTAGTAAGGTGGGAGAAGGTTGCC
>NW_007745844.1:16977-17195 GCF_000696425.1 Galeopterus variegatus
CAGTTTCTGTGGTTCAGAAATTTGGGAGCAGCTTAGCTGAGTGGTTCTGGCTCAGCTTCTTTCATGAGGTTGCAGTGAAGACATCGGCTGGGGCTGCCATCAGCTGAAGGCTTGACTGGGGCTGGAGAATCTACTTCCAAGACAGCTGACTCACATGGCTGTTGGCAGGAGGAGAACTCAGTTCCTTGCCACATGGGCCTCTCTGCAGGGTTGCTTGA
>NW_007745845.1:0-14271 GCF_000696425.1 Galeopterus variegatus
GGACACGCCATGCTACATTCTGAATACCATGACACAGGGTAGCTAAAATTTTCCTGATTCGTAGGAAGCTGCCTTCTCCATCTGCATAGGTACTTCTATACAAATGTGGATTTAAAACAAATTACTGACACTGAGTTCTGAACTGTTCCCCTGCTCTGCCAGAGAGCCTGGGGCAGGTTCTCTGTCTCTTGGATCACAAGCACCTTTTCAGGGTAGTTTTCTTGCCAAGAATAAGCAACGCATCCCACAGCCATGTCAACTGCAGTTCTCAGAATAAGATCCATTTTCAGGAAAAGCCAAAATCGATTTGTCTCTGAATTTCAAAATTGTACATCCAAGGCATCTACACTGCTCTGCAGGCTATTTTTGCTTCACATGAACTAAAGTGCCACGAAAGCAAAATGGAACTGGACACATCAGCCTTGGGGAGTGCATCTGACACTGGGTTTGAACTCTCACGGAAAAGTCGCTACTACACAATGCGGCATTTCTCTAACAAAAACAGATCATATGAGTGTGCTCAGAGGACATGTTTACAAAAGAGACCTACAAATTGAGACAGTCTTACATAAAGATGTTTGCTCAAAAACAGCCATGGTTTCAGGTCCACGTAAGTGCTATGAAATAACTTCAGCTAGCAGCCCTTTTCCCTCCCAAACATGCACACACATGTGCACACACACACAGGATAATAGCACTCACACTTAGCTCTTCTTTTCCTAGGTTTGCTCACCTGAAAATGAGATCTCTAAACTTTGCAGTCTGAACATCCTATGATAAGTTAGTTGCATTATCTTCACCTAGTACTTTGCCTATCCTGGTTCTGGGTCTAATAACCTATGATATGGTCGTAAGAAAGAAAATAGGTTGGAAGCAGAGGAAGCCTCACAGATTTGACATTCAACCTGTGGATAACAGAGAAGGCAAACAGGAAGTACCATTCTGGTTTGATATGGGATGCTGTGTTGAGGGGGTTGGCTGGGGTGCAATCGTAGGGGTCTCCTAAAAGGTCAGGGGAGAAGAAAACGAGGGAGGGTAGGAGCTGTACCAAGAAGAGGGCTGCTCAGATATCTTTGATTGTGTAGTGGGGGTGGAACGGGATTTTTCTGCGTCAGATGAGATTCCTGATGGATTGTTAATAATAAATCATATCAGATTTTGTAAATCAGCACAGTATTATTCACTGTCATTTGGCCTAGAAAGGTGACTATTTGCAAGGTTTGGTATCTTGGCTTTGAGACTGTTGTTAGGTTTTAGAGTAACCCAGAGGTTGCTTCTGCAGTAGAGGAAGAGCCCACAGGAGGGAAAGAGACTAAAACTGATAGATTCTCTCCCCATTCTGAAATTCTAACGGCAACAAATGTAATTTATTAAGCCACTAGAAGACTATAATAGGGATGACTGATCTTTCTCCTGTTGAAATAACTGACTCCACTCACTCTTAAGATGAGATGTTAAATTTTTGTTACCCTAACAAACTCATTAACAATGTCTAATTAGTCACAGCTATAAGAATGTCTAATGTCTTAGCATTACGAAAACAGCAAGATTTCCACCACACAAAGTTTGGTCGGGCCCATGAGACCCAAATAAAATGCTCACGCACCAAGATGTCCCCAGGTACATTTCTCGGCTTCAGTGTTTCACTATCTTCTAACATTCTTTGACTCACTTGAGTAAACTGAAGTCAAGCAAGTTCTAGCCTGTGAAACAGTTTGTGCAAAGGACTTAGCTTTACAAACCCAAACTGCATCCTTTATTCCTGCCACCTTCTTTCCTGCAGCGCTTAGAGGTAATTTTCTGTTTCCCCTCCAGGTCTTTATTGCTCCCCTGCCAAAACTGTCCTGCATCTGCTACAATAAAATACCTGTGATGTTTTCCAAAGCCAGCAGCTAACTGCCAACAGTCAACCCTCTACCCCACAGGCAGCCAGCCGTCTGGGAACTTAAGTCTAAGTGTTGCAAGCTGAAGGCGAAGGTGGAATTTGGCAAGTCACAGATGGGGTTCCTTGGAAGGCAGACCCTCTTCTTACTGCTGGTGCCAGACAGCAGGAGAAAATGTGAATGCTTTGTCGAAGGGGTAGAAATAGGAGCAAAAGGCAAGAGTAAAGGGTTGCTGTCTCATTAAGAGCACCATGATGAATTCTGGAATTCATGCCATTGAAATGAAGGTCAAGCATGCTAACTTTGAATCCCTCTCACTCACCCCTGGCTTGGGGGCTTCCATATGTTTTGATTCGTGTGGGGGTTCTAAACTGTTCACTGCAGGACCACTTTTTTTGGGGGGGGGGTAGGGATAGGAAGGAAAGTTTGTAAGTATGTATAAATTTTTGTTAAAGGGCAAGCCTTGGGAAAATATAATGTATAAACAGAAAACCATTTATCTACCCTTTAAAAGAAATAATCTGCAGCTGTGTTCTTCCCCCATCTCTGATGAGTCTCACTGAAATAGAGGCTTTTCACCAAACTGATTCTCAAGGGCCTCTCCACGCCTTCCTCAGATTCACCCGACACTGCCAGTTTCCATCTTCTAATTTGGGGGAAAAATTAGTGTTCAAATTAGAAAGGCAAAGAGATGGTTCAAGTGTATCTCACTTTAAACCTACCTAAGACCCTCCAAACCTTGAAGTTACCAAAAATGCAGACTCTGGGTTGATCCTTCTCTTTTACCGAAGGAGTCACTTTTGGTCCCTCTCAGTGCCAAGCTCCTCTGGAGCATGTAACATACAGTAGGACTGATTCTTTAGGAAGACATCGTGTAAGAGAAGGCAGGTCTAGAGTCCCAGGTCAATCGCTGTCATAGCCTGACTCATCATGCGGGGACCCCATATCGAAGTGGAGCCTGGGAGCTCACGTTGTGCCCTACTGAGGCCATCTGTGGAGACTGTGTGGCTGCACACCCATGCACAACTGGACTTAACAATCCCCCTGGGGCAGCTGTGCCGGCAGGGGACAGCAGAGCTGGTGGAAGCTCTGGCAGTGGAGCACACAATGCCTCCTCCCCCCTCTGCTGCGTGGAGCAGGTGCTATGTCTGTGGAGCGGGAATGCCACCACCTTGTTCCCCGGCCACTGAGGAGAAGACAGAGCTCCAGTGGCGACCCCATGCTTAGAGGAATTTTGTGCTACACGCCCCAGCCCCCACTGCAGTGTTTCCTGAATACAGAAATCACATTTGGAAGTGAGAGACTATTGTCTACAAAAGTTTTTAAGAGAGATACAACTTATATGTGAACACAAAGCCACAGAAAGGGGGTCTCGACAGCCACTAAGCAGTGAAATTACTGATTCCCTTTCATGAACATGGTCACAAGTTTTCTCTCAGAATCATAACTTCTATTTTGCATGGCTGTTTCTCCTCTAGGTTTACACTTCTGCACACATATACATACATCTAGCTTGGTTTTTCATCCCATGCACCATCAGGAAAAAGCTGATAAATAGAAGTCAGACTCCAGCCCCGTGTAGATAGCCAGAGGGAGGGGCAGGTTCTCCATCGCTGAGCTGAACACTTAGCGCTCACAACACTGCGGTACGAGTGGCTCATGAAGGCTGCTCATGGCTTCTACTCCATTTCAGTGGTCAGGCTTTGCCTGGCATTTCTGTCTCCTCATGGGCCAGTTTGGTTGCATGGCTCAGAACTGAAAAGGTCCCTCATGCTACCTTATGAAACCAGGTAGTTTTAGAGCTCTGACATACACATGGTCAACTCGTGCAGAGGAAGAGGTTACTCAGCCGCCAACAATGGCCTTCTGGGAGCCCATGGCTGACCCTTCACCCCAGAGCCTGCCCTACCCAGCCTGGCCACACAGCACCACTCCCTCTTGGGCAAGCTCAATAAATTCCCTCATGTGCCATGATTCCTCACTGCCTATCACTTGGGGAGTCCAGACCTCAGTCTGGTTGGCTGCCAGTTGAGTTTCAGCAGTTACGCAAATCAGGTTTCTGACGGTGTCTGAAATTCCAGGGTATACAGGAACAGCAGGTTGCTTAATCTCTAAACTCAGAGCCAACCCCTTTCCAAATACAGACATAGGTGCTGCCTGGCTCCCATGGTAGATTAAAGGACCCACCCCCCCCAGCTCTGACAACCTGACTTGTCCAGTGTGCAGCCGCCATCTTGCTTTCCTGGCTCTACCTCCCACGGGCACCAGGCTACTCATATTTTCATCCTTCCTTACTTGTTTTCATCCATCACAACAGGCCCCACCTCCACTCTTCTCTACTGAAAGCATCCAACTTCCAAATACAGGAAGATAGATGGTTGTAATGGCCTGGAGAAAAAAACTTTATGCCAGCCATTTTATTTTTCTTAGTAAACTACAATGGCCTTGTGAGAGGCTTTTCTGTGTTTCTGCAATGGACAAAAAGCTACTCACAGAAGTCAGCTCCATATCCAGGCCAGCAGTTTTGACACAAGTTAAACACGAACAAGGTCACCAGATTTTCCTCCTCCCTTATTAGAAATGACATTAACAATGAAATACTATGCTGTGTAGAGTAGAATTGCGTGTTCAGGGTAAGGCTGGCAGATCCACAGTAAGCTTTCTTAGACAGCAATAAAGAAACATTGTTCTACATAGGAGAAAACATGATATTGCAGTTAACTTTTTATCTTTTTTTTTCTATCTTATTTTTTTTTTATTACAGAAAACATCTTTTCTTTTTCTGAACTGGCAACACCAACCACTCTCAGATTATGGAAGTCTGGGTAGCATTCCATTCACAAAAGAAGAGAAAAGAGGAAGTGAACGATTTTTGTGTAAGTTAGCAGAGTTTGGGTCCCTGCTGGTTCTTTCAGTAGGGCACACAGTCAACACGTGGCTGGTCTTGTAGGCCTCTTCACCAGCAGGTTCATAAAGCAGGGGAGAGGGTGAAAATCCAACCACAGGCACATCTATGTTCGTCTGATGTTTCTTTACCATTATTTGGGCCCTGCAGAAAATCTTCAGCTTCCTTACTCCTGAATTTATCCTTTTGGAGGCAATAATGTCATTTAATACGGATTGAGAAACTAAAGTCAGTTTCTCCCAAACAACAGCCCATTCAAACTGTTAAGGACTTAATGACCAGTATAAACCCCTGATCATACTGCTTGGGAGTGATATTAAGAAATCAAGAGGTCAGCTGGCAAATGTTTCTTTTAAAGAGTCAGCAGCCACGTATGTCCCTGCACTATATTTTTCTTTGTTCCTTTCTTTAACCCTTTAATATGCAGCATTAACATTCTTAGCTCCCAGGCCAAACAAAAATAGGCAGGGCAGGCTGGATTTGGCCCATGGGCCACAGTTTGCTGAACGCTTACTGCTTGCAGAATGGACCATGGGAAGGAGCCTATCCCCCAGCTCAGCTGAATTCACTGCAGATAGCAGTGAGACAGGTCAGTCCAAAGGATGGGACACAAAAGGGGCCCACCCAACAGGTGGACAGTAGGCAGGAGAGATCAAGAGTCGGTGTGGGGTGGGTAGGAGGTGGGGGTGAAGAAATTTCCTGAAAGACCACAGGAGGCGCTCTGCCTCCGCCCCATATAAGTCTAGCTGTGGATGCTGAGAATTCCTACAGAGAATAGCCATGAGGCAGGGGCTAGCCTTGACTAAACACAGCCATCCTCCAGCCCTCCAGGCCTAAAATGCAAAGCCACAAAACCTGGCCACCACAGCATGAGGATGACAGCCGGCCAGCGACCACATCTGCCTTCACAGACAACACTCCTGAGGCCAATAGTGCATTCATTCTCCAAGCTCAAATCAAAGAGCTCCAGTATTCAGGCTGGAGTATGCTACCAAAACAAAGCTCCCTACCTGCCTCTGCCGTTTCTGTCACGCTGACCACACGCACCATCCCTGACCCACCCATGTCAGCTCAATTTCACAACACTCTGACCTCTCCATTAGGGGGAAAGCCGTGTCAGATTATCCCAGTGCCTGTGAGAAGCAAATCCTGGAAATGGCTCAGAACCCCAGGCTGGAGATGGTCTTTAGCCTGTCCTGCTCTCTCATCACAAGCCCCAAGCCTTGACAACAGAAAGGGTGTTCAGACTCAGCCACAAACACGGGAACTACAAATCAGTTTTTAAATGATCCTCATATGTGGCTGCAACCCACGGTCCTCCCCCTTTATTCTCTATTCCTGAGAAGACATCACTGTGACAATTTCCAACTGTCTGCACTCCTCCGCCCCAAATAGTTCAGGATCCACACTTGACTTTCACACTACTTTCCAGTCCCCTGACCTAGAAGCTGAGCAGAGGCAGCCTGCTTTAATGGAGAAAACATTAGTGCATGCGGGCTTCACTCTGGATCCCAGTCAATTTCTGGATATTTCCCAGCTGTTACATATCCACCTCCTTTCTTACAAAAGCCAGCAAAAATTATCAAGCATTTTGTTGGCTTTGAAATATGAAAATACAGCAACGGTCCAGCCTGAATTCAGTTTCTGGTTGACTGTCTTCAAAGTATTTGTTCTAAAACAGAGTGCCTGCAGTTCATTTATCATGTGCCAATTTCTAAATTGGTTTTAACTTAAATGCTCAACGATTATTGGTTGATTGTTTTAGCAACCCTTCGAATAAAACTGTCATTTGGTCATCAAACTAGTAACTGAAAAATCTCTTGCTTAAGCAGATACCCAGCACAATTCAGGCTATGTCTGTTTCTTATGTCAATATTATCTGTTCATTTCTTATAGAATTTTTTTTTTTTAATAAACCTTTGGAAGACATATAAGCTGTGTTCAGAGAGAAAATACCATTCTCTTCGCTGCTCAGGCCCCTCCTCCTACCTGTTTCATGAGCTGATCAGGTGAGCGTTCTCCACTTCAGCAGCCACTTGAACAGGACAGACTCCAAAGTTTGTTGTGCTTCATATCCCTTCTCCATTCAGTTCAGTCAAGTCCTGGGTTATTAACTATCAACAAAAACGTGAGCCATGCCAGTGCGTGCTCAGACTTCCTGCCAGCTCCCCATGCTCTGCTGAGCTTAGGAGCAGATTCTCTCCCTTCCTCTCTCCTCCCGCCTCACCTCCTGAGCTCCGGGGCCCCACCCACCCACAGCACTCAGATCATTTTTCATTTATGAGTGCATCCAGCTCAACTGTGTTTGTAGGAGAACGAGCCAACCCTTGCTCTGCCAGCCCACTGCAACCGTGCTGCTAAAAATGGCTTTAATTTTCCAGGAGTATGGGGGAAAATCAGATCCTGGCAGAAGTCATCCCTGGCTCCCTCCTGCAGGGATCTGCAGGTCAGCTCTTCATCAGCCAAGGCTGCACACCTTGGCCACGGAGTCATAACAGCTTCATTATACAGACTATGGGCCATGAAGGTGGACTAATTTCAGGCACCAGATAACCAAAAATATACAAAGATGTGTGTACTAAAAAGGTGAAGCCAGGATGATTAGTCAAGAAACTTTCCACCCAGTGACCTAACACTTCACAATGACTTGATTTTGCACTTATTAAAGGGCCAGGGCTTTTTTTATTGCACTCAAATGGGCACAAATTTTGTAAAGAAATCCATCGGTATATAAAAGCTACTTATTATGATGACACCAGATTCACAACTTTTCTAATTAAACTAAGCTCCCAACTTCCATTGCAGATCAGCACTAGCAAAAGCAGGGGTTATCAGTCAGCCCTTGCAAACACCCCTGCTAGAACATCAGCGACTACAAAGGCCGTTTGACTTTTCTAAGATCTTATGAGGAAATAGAACTTTAAAGAATAGGCTCACCCCAACCAATTCACATATATCTTCCACCATAAATACATATACAGAATACATTCATCTTATTCTGCAGCTGAAGCAAAAGGTTCTTTCAGGATCCAATAACCAGAGACAAAGGCGCTGAAAACCCCATGGTCTTTGCACTACTAGGTATGAAAATTTGGGCCAGCCCGGTGGCGCACTGGTAGAGTGCGGCGCTTGGGAGCGCAGTGGTGGCGCTCCCGCTGAGGGTTCGGATCCCATATAGAGACCGGTCCACTCACTGGTTGAGCGCGGTGCAGGAGCGACACCGAGGGTTGCGATCCCATTACCGGTCACGAAAAAAAGACAAAAAGGAAAAAAAAAAAGAAAATTTACCTGAACGACTTAAATGGGAATGACATATTTTTACTACAATATGGACAAAGTCCTTTTTGAGAAATAAAAGAGGAGCTAACATCCTCTGCTTTATTTGCAGTCATTCTCATGCTTCCAGAAAACCCAGAAGGACTATTAGGCTTTTGGATTTTTGTATGTCATATTTAGTCTATTCATTTATTTTAGAATTTTAACTAAGATGAATTTTCCCCCCATGAACCTCATATTGTCATAACCTAGTTCCAATCACCCTGGAGAAATTTTTCAATTTTAAAATTGTTTTTTAAGTTTTAATATATTAAAAAACTGATGGCTTAACATCCAGACTTAAGGAAAATCTTTTTTGTTTCGTTATTAGATGGTTAAAATGTTTCCTAAAAAATTTCTAAAACGCTACACATTTTCACACTGCTCCAAATGGGTTCTAGTCATCTAACACCCTGACACACATCCTTGGGAAGAAAAAAAACAAAAACCAAAAAAAAAAACCCCCCAGGTGATCCACATTTTACATTTGAGTCAGGGAAGACACAAAGTCACTGGTGGGGCAGAGACAGAACTGACAGGAGGAATAGTACTTAGTCTCCAAACTCAAGCAGGGAACCCCAGGTCAATCCACACGTGTACCTGCAATCCAGAGACCTGAAAGCCAACCACATGTGACTTCCTGAGACTCACCTTTCTAGTTCAGGGCAGCGTGGACTCCTGCTCTGAGTTTAAGCTAAGGAGAACGAAGTCTGCTCGTGGGAAAAAAGGGGGTTAAAATTTTCTTGGCCCATGAGCAAACTACAGTCCTAACGAGAAGTAAAGTTTCTCTATAGAATATTCTCTCCAGTATTAGTTTGTGACATCTGCCAAAAATCTATAGTAAAACCAGTTATTCCACCTCTCTTTGTCCCATTCTCTCAACAAAGGGTGGATGATATAGAACATGTACTTTTGCTTTGAGAGCATTACTGCTACCTTTACTCACACAGCTAGCCACGTAGCACGTGCTAGAACGCAGAAGGTACAAACATCATGTTGCCATCCAAGGTTCCAGGGAGATGACTTTCTAGTCAAACTCCCCATGGTAGGAGCCTGGAGCTCTGCCTTCCTCTCACCCACCTTGGTTCCTGGGCTTAGGAGACCACCACGTCCTCACCCTCCGTGACCTGGGAGGGAGTCTAAAGATCACTTGGTTCTATCTTCTTATTGTGCGGATGTGGAAACAGAGGCCCAGACGGAGATGAGAAAACTTGCCAAGGCCATGGCACACGTTAGTGGAAGTACTGAGGTTAGAACATGGACCTTCCCAATTCAAATTCTAGGAAGGTGCCCGGTGGACAAGATGTGGATCTTTGTAGACAAGAACTACAGGCAAGGGTTCAGTCATGGCTCTCCAGCTGGTCACAATGCCCAGCCTAGGGACACACCTAAGACTCTCTCATGAGCAAAAGCAGAAAGGTAACAAAAGCAGCATCAGAAAGGCAGGTGGCTAGGGAGCAATTCCAGCGATTTCCAGCAGAGAAGGGGATTGACAATACAACAAAAGCCAATGGACACTTCTGGAGTTGAAAGCAGAGACACAAACAGATATTTGTACACCCATGCTTATAGCAGCACGATTCACAACAGCCAAAAGGTGGAACTACCCAAGTGTCCATCAACAGATGAACAGATAAACAAACTGGTGTATACATACACTGGAATACTATTCAGCTATAAACAGGAAGGAACTTCTGGCACTCGCTGCAACATGGGTAAACCTTGAAAAGACAAGGAGCTAAGTGCAATAAGCCAGTCACTAAAGAGAGAATACTATATGATTTTACTCACTTAAAGTGGCCAAATTCACAGAATGGAATGCAGAATAGTGGTTGCCAGGGGCTACGGGGAAGGGGAGTGGGAATTTATAGTTTAATGGGTACAGAGCTTCAGTTTTGTGAGATAAAAAAAGTTGTGGAGATGGATGGTGGTGATGGCTGTATAACAAATGTGACTGTATTTAATGCCACAAAACTGTATACTTAAACATGGTTAAAATGATAAATTTTATATTATGCATTTTTAAAAAAATGAATGGAACCTGAATTTTCTTTACAATGTCCCATTGACCAGTTCTATAGCTGTCGTGCTTCATACTATTAAATCACAAAATAAAAAAGCTATCACTTGCCTTAAACTAAAATTCATAAGTGACCTGAAAACAGTAGGAAGCACTAAAGTTTCCTTCTCCCCTTTCCCCATCCCCCAGTCAAAAATAACTCACAGAAAGGTATGAACGCAAACAAGGCTCTCAGTTTGTTTCCCTCTACTGAGATGGGAGATGATAATGTCGATGTTGGTTGGGGAACACCCTGCAGATTGTGCAAGCAGAGAAGGCCCTGACCTGCAAGTTTGGAGAAGCAGCTCCCTTCCAACTTCTGCCACCAATGCAGAGGGTTCAAAATCTTCTGAGAAAGCTCCATGTGGCGATTGCCTGCTCCTGTCCTCCACAAAGCTCTCAGAGCTCACACACCCTCACGTCAATCTGGTGGCGTGTGCAGATGCCACCATTCTTTTTTGGTCCTTAACTGTGTACAGATCTGTTTCTTAGATGTTGAATCCATCCAACTGGAACACAGCCTCTGGTGCACAGAGCTGCCTCCAACTCTCTAAGCAGCTCTTCTCTGCCTCTTTTCTCCTGCCAGGCCAGGGCAGGACCTGGAGGGGCACCAGCATCTCTCTCTCTCTCCATAGCTACGACAACCAAGTAAGAGGCACCAACTCCTCAATCTCCATCCCTCTCTGAGCCTCACACCCCGACCTCTGTCTGCCTCCTGCCCAGCTGCAGCTGGCTGTCCTGCAGGCACCCCAAACGCAGCATGCCCTAAAATAAAACCTATTATGCTCTCCCTCAAACAGGTTCCTCCCTCCTGTATTTCCTCTTCCAATTCATGCCAGTCCTTAGTCACCCAAGCACCAGTGAGTCATCCTTGAATCTGCTCTCCCCTGCACACTCGGTGCTTAGGTCCTGTCAACTCTACTTCTTAAATCCCTCTCACCTGTCCCATTCCCTGTATTCTGTCACATTTTAGGACCTTGACCCCAAATTATTTTCACTTCCTCGGCTGTCTACCCTTTCAATCTATCCCCCACGCAGAGGTATTTGATGGCAAATACATAAGATCTGCAACGCTCTATTCATTTCTCATTGCCCAAAGGGTAAAGCCTAAACACCTTTGTGAGGTGTCTAAGACCATTCTTGACCTAGCCCAGATGCCCGTATCATGAAACTTAGGTACAGGCATGCTGGCTGCTGCTGTCAGGTATCTCCACTTTCATATATACCAGTGGTTTTTAACTGGGTAAGATTTTGCCACACAGGAGACACTTTGCAACGTCTGCAGACATTTTTAGCTGTCGCAACTGGAATGAGCTGTGGAGTTGCTGGGCCAGAGATGCTGCTAACCATCTGACAATGCATGAGACAGCTCCCCCCCTCCAAGCAAAGAATTATCTATAGCATGCACCATATGGGTTCTTAAAATGTTATAGTATACTTTATTCCCACCATGCTTGCCTCTCACTCTAGGGCTGCAAGCATAAATGTTGATGGGGCTCAAGAAATGAAACGAATGAGGAAGAAGCAGGTCAAGCAAAAGCAATAGGCGATGTTGGGCCTGGAGCCGGCAATGCCCTTTCTGTAGTGTTCGGATTCAAAATTCCAGAAACACCGAGTGAGTCATGTAGCAAGTGGACGGGCTGCAGCTTCTGGGAGGCTCCTGAGCCAGGGTGGGTATTGTTTTCCTCTCTGGCACTTACTTCATTGGAAGCGCTGGGTCAATGTTTATTGAATTACGTTCCCCTTCAGAGCACAGCATTCTCCTAAGTTCTAGTAAATTAATGTTAAAATAGGACAAAACTGTCTTCATCTCAGATCATTAATACAGCTTCACTGTCCTTTTGAATTTTCTTTTCAAGGGTTCTTCTGTTATAATTTTTCTAATGACCTTAATCTAGTTTTTTCGAAAATACATTCTGTATTTTGGGGAGATGCTCTACAGAAGAACTCCATGGTCAAGTAAGTCTGACAAGTACTGCTTCCTGGTTCTTCCCTTAACTGGTGTATTCAAATCTTACTTTATCAAACAGTTCCCACCCCCACCTATTTATAGTGTCATTTATTTAATATTCATGAAACTAGCCCTTTAGGACTTTGTGAAATACTCCCAAGCATTCGCCTCATAAGGCACTCCTGGTTTAAACTTCCACAGTGTGCAGAAAATTCCCAGCTCCCCGACTCAATCCCCATCCCTCAGGCAAAGACCTTTTCTCTCTTCACATATTCGGATCCTCTTATCTCGCATCCTCACCTAAATGAACACAGGCATGACATTGCCCAGTTTTCTTCAGGAAGGAGCATTCCTGGATAAAGACAGGGGGAGGTGATAAGGGTCACACTGTGGAGAGGGGGTGTAACTGATTACGAGGTGCACAGTGTGCCCTGCAGTCCCAGGTCCTGGACAAGGACGCCTGTCTCTTAAGTCCATTGGGCACCTCCAACCAGCTTTTCAGAATCAAGGCCCATTAATGAGGATTAGGTCAGTTCATTAAAAAAGCCTATTTCTGGGGCCGGCCCGGTGGCGCACTGCTACAATGCACCGCTTGGGAGCGTGGAAGCGCTCCCGCCAAGGGTTCGGATCCCACATCCAGACCGGTCCCCACTCGCTGGCTGAGCGAGGTGCGGGCGCAGCACCGAGGGTTGCGGTCCCGTTGCCGGTCCCGGTCCGGTACGGGCGTAACACTGAGGGTTGCGATCCATTGCCGGACACGAAAAAAGACAAAAAGAAAAAAAAAAAGCCTATTTCTGGGCTGGCCCCGTGGCTCACTCGGGAGAGTGCAGCGTTGGTAGTGCAGAGGCCATGGGTTCGGATCCTATATAGGGATGGCCGGTGTGCTCACTGGCTGAGCGTGGTGCAGACAACACCATGCTGAGGGTTGCGATCCCCTTACTGGTCAGGAAAAAAAAAAAAGCATATTTCTTCTGGATGTAGACGGAAAGGACGAATCACATGTGGGTGGGGAAAGCCTAACTGCAGAGGAGCAGAAAGTCCCTATCACTTGTACTGCCAAGCACACACCTGATACGTTCCACCAGAGAGAGCTGGAACAGCCCAAGCCCTCACTGCAAGGCATTTGCGCCTCCTTGGCTCCTAGGACAAACTGCTTAGACCCACTAGCAGTCCCCAGCAGACCCCTCAGTCCCCAGGTAACCATTCAGTCTCCTCTTTCTAGTCTGGCTTGTCAGTCCAATTAATCCTTTTGAATTGGGAGTAGCTTCTTTCTTCACAGAAATAGAGAGTTTCAGTTTTGGAAACTAAATCCAACCCTCAACTTGAATTCAATCCAAGACTTGAACTCACTCCCAGGTATCTTGCCACAGACCTGAGGACCCTGAGAGACAGGCACCTGAGTGGGTAAGTGCTAACTCACACTCAGCTGGGCAAGTGGGACAAGGAATTTACTGAGCCAGTATCACCAGCCACCTTCAGCTTAACAATTCTAAGGCCTCTCAAGGCCCTAGGAGCTCTAAGAAATCAATTTTTATGAACAGCCATATAAACATTCTTCCCAAAGCTTTAGTATAGGATTCCATTGGGATCCATGAGATTGGCTAACTCTCATGACCAGAATCAGACAAATAACTAGCAAGGGTTGCCTCTAAGCACTAGTGCTATGCAAACTTGCCCGGCAGACAAGAAATCATCCTTATGAAAAGATTCCTATCCCTGTAAGACAACACACACAAAATGTAAGGCAGTGGGTAAGTGTGGAGTATGCATAAAGCAAATGTACTTCACAAGGCCTGGTTTTCCAAAGCCTTGCAGTTTCAAATATTGACCTTGCAAAGGACAGGAAATTTTCCCCAGGCTATATAGTCTCTGTTGTAAAATTAAAAAAAAAAAAATTTTAAGACATCAAGGTTGCTGGCTCAAAGACAGGTTACTGATTGATACGTAAAGATACTGGGAAATTGCTGTAAGAAGAGAATGTTTGCTAAAATCAAGCTTTTGTTAGTGGATGACTTAATTGCATTATAGAATGTCACCATGCTTGTCTTACTGAAGGTTACCAGCATCTATT
This sequence comes from Galeopterus variegatus, assembly GCF_000696425.1. Lineage (NCBI taxonomy): Eukaryota > Metazoa > Chordata > Mammalia > Dermoptera > Cynocephalidae > Galeopterus > Galeopterus variegatus. The sequence goes on from NW_007745845.1 coordinate 14,185, forward strand.
ATTAAACTTGTTAAACTGTACTTAGAAAAAACACCACCTATGTTCGCTTCCTGTAACTTCCTGGTCTGAAGAATAAATGCGGGAAGA
>NW_007745846.1:0-4830 GCF_000696425.1 Galeopterus variegatus
GCAAACCGGCCATCCCTATATAGGATCCGAACCTGTGGCCTTGGTGTTATCAGCACCGCACTCTACCGAGTGAGCCACGGGCCGGCCTAACATATTTCAAATTTAATTTACCATAACACACCTATCTGCAAGTAACACAAAAGCATAGCTATTTCTGTGTTCCATTTTTCCCTTCCAGCCTCTTTCAAAGACAAACTTTACTTATTTTAGAATTTAAATTAAAAAATTTTGTTTACTTAAAACAATAACATTTATTCATTTTGCTTAGAATTTATCTATTTATGAATTTCAATAATCAAATATAAATAAATCAAAAATTACCAAAGGGTATATAGTGAAAAATAAATCTCCCTTCTATTCCTTGTCCCCAGACTCCATCAGTAGCAACCACTGTTCCCAGTTTTTTGTGGTTCCTTTTATTTTTGATCCCCCATAGAGTTATAATAAAAGCATAGGTTTTTAAATAAAAAATTGAAAATCTTTTAACTTCCAAAGAATTATTTTGCCTTTTAAACTAATTTCCTTTTAAGACAGTTATGAAATAAACAATGGGGGGAAACAATTGGGAAATCATTTTTAGTTTACACATCTCTCATCCACACATTTGCAAACTGGCATGCCCAAGTTTAGCCATAATTCATCAGTCCATGTGCATTTAAGTTACTGCTTATTAACAAACGAACACGTTTCCCAGTGCTCAAGACATTTTTATTTGAACAAGAACACTACACTTTCTACATAAAATAACTTTTGTACAGAGTTATTAAATTACTACACTAAATAAATCTTACCTGCAGTTTTCTAGTGCTCTGTTGTTGACATTTGTCTTTCTCAATAATCTGCTGGTAGAGTCTGGCTCTCAACACACGCAGTGCTATTTCTTTATTTTTTATCTGTGATCGTTCTTGTTGGCATTCTACTACAAGCCCTGAAAAATAACAGGGATCAAAAGTAAATTGAAACTGGGCTGGCCCGGTGGCGCACTCGGTAGAGTGTGGCGCTTGGGAGCGTGGCGGCGCTCCTGCCCAGGGTTCGGATCCCATATAGAGACCAGTCCGCTCACTGGTTGAGCGCGGTGCGGGCGCGACACCGAGGGTTGCGATCCCGTTACCGGTCACAAAAAAAGACAAAAAGGAAAAAAAAAAAAAGAAGTAAATTGAAGCCTCCACAGGCCAGATTAAGATAGAACTGAGGAAGATTTTAAAAGAGAAAGGTTAATAAGAAAAGATCCAAAAAGATAAAAACATTTTAGATTTAGTACACTTCAGAAACTGTACCTGGGTTATGATAATAGCAGCTGTAGATGGTGGTTTAGATTCTGATGTCTAAATGAGGTATTTCAGAGGGGAAGACTGAAAGCAGCAACATCTGCAGATGGTTATACATACTTTCATTCCCCGACCTCTGCCTCTCCCTCCTAGCTCATCCAGATCATCTCTGCAGCTCAACAAAAAGTAAATTACTGCCACCCCCGAGGCAGTGCTGCTTCATTCTCTGGAACTCAATAATCCAGCCATTCCCCTTTAAGTCACAAATACCTACACAACTGATGTTTTAAGAATAACTTTAAGGGCCAAAAGGCTGGTGGCTCACTTGGGAGAATGTGGTGCTGATAATACCAAGGCCACAGGTTAAGATCCCTATATAGGGATGGCTGATTAGCTCACTTTGGAGAGCCTGGTGCTGACAACACCAAGTCAAGGGTTAAGATCCCCTTACCGGTCATCTTTAAAAAAAAAAAAAAAAAACTTTATATAAAGAAACCAATGGAAAGAAGCTATCCAAAGTCTTTAAAAGGAACAGTTTATAGTGAAACTGTTTCTGAGTTGCCTGGGTTCTAAATTGAGCTAATCAATACATGTTTCTGGCCAACTTCTGGATTTGTGTGGGTTTGGCCCACCACGTAGCCTAGTTCCTAATCCAAATCTAGCCCTGAAATGGTGACCCTTGAGACTACAGGCTGTGCTGTTCTTAATTTTGCAGCTACCACTCTGAAGGTGTGTGTCCAATTCTGCTCCTAGATACATTAGAGAAGAAGGGTGTTTTTCTTTCTGTTTTTACCACAAAACAAACAAACACAGAAACTCTATTAGCTTAGCCAGCTGCACTGATATGGTGGTAAATATTTTGCTGGAGATTTAAAAAATTTCTGTAACATTCTTTCTACTCTCCAAACTATATTTTCTCCCTGTCTAAATAAGCTACAATTTATACCTCCTAATACTTTTAGTAGGACACCAAGGTTTTACTTATAAGTTTAAACTCATTTCTTAACTGCTTTATTGCAGTGATGTGGTTGCATTGGGGCCATTGACTTGCCTCCATCTTCCAGGCATCTGCCTGGAACTCTTTTTAATGTAGTATCTTCTTTTCACCAACCAAAAGAATATGGAAACTCCCATTTCAAGATGGCCAGATTTTCATGAGTACTTACCAGCTCAGTAATTCCTAAGGGAATCGCTTGACTATATATTTTAATATACTTTCTACAGAGGAATCTATTTAATCATAAGTACTCCCTCAAGAATAAAGGATTTGGAGGAGGGAGGGAGGTACACTGAATAATAGAAGAGCTACTGAAATAAGGAAGTAGGGGGTTGTTAAAGAACTGTAAAAGGAAATGTAAAAGGAATTTTTATCAGTGTTGTTTCAACTCTCTACAGGAAGATTCTAAATTCTAGGTAACAACAGGCTTGTACAAAGTGGGTATTTATTATATATTTGCTGAATAACTAAATATATTATTTAAAAGATTTGCTGTTATGAATGAAAACAAAAATACTGGGGTTTTGGGCCGGCCCGGTGGCGCACTGGATAGTGCGCCGCTTGGGAAGCGCGGCGGCGCTCCCGCCCGAGGGTTCGGATCCCACATACGGACCGGTTCCCACTCACTGGCTGAGCGAGGCGCGGGAGCAGCGCCGAGGGTTGCGATCCCGTTGCCGGTCCCCGGTCCAGTACGGGGGCAACACTGAGGGTTGCGATCCGTTGCCGGACACGGAAAAAGACAAAAGACAAAAAAAAAAAAAATACTGGGGTTTTTTTTGTTTTTTTTTTAAAAGATGACTGGTAACGGAATCTCAACCCTTGGCTTGGTGCTGTCAACACCACGCTCAGCCAGTGAGCAAACCAGCCATCCCTATATAGGATCCGAACCCGTGGCCTTGGTGTTATCAGCACCGCACTCTCCCGAGTGAGCCACGGGCCGGCCCAAAAAAATACTGTATTTTTTTTTTTCCTTTTTGTCTTTTTTCGTGACCGGCAATGGATCGCAACCCTCAGTGTCGCACCTGTACTGGACCGGGGACCGGCAATGGGATTGCAACCCTCGGTGCTGCGCCCGCACCTCGCTCAGCCAGTGAGCGGCCGGTCTGTATGTGGGATCCGAAACCTCGGCGGGAGCGCCACTGCGCTCCCAAGTGGCGCACTGTAGCAGTGCGCCACCGGGCCGGCCCACAAATCATAATTATTCTTTATGCCCCTTGTCCAACCTCTCCCCTTCCCCCACTTCCTCCCCCTCCCCCTTCTCATTGCCCTAGATTTCTTCTCTCCTCTGAAAGAATAATGGTTACTCTGTTAACTGGTTGCCTAGAAGATCTGTCCAATGCTGAGAGATGTGATCAGGTCCCCCAGTATTATCATAGAGCAGATGTTTCCATCACTCTGAAATGGGTTTTGTGGAAAGAGATATCCTCTTCTTTTCTTTGTCTCTGCTGGTGACTCTTGTATGAATGCACTCCAGTGGTTAGCGGACCATCTACACATGGTGGCTGTGGTGACTAGCTGCTTTTGCAGCAGCCATGGTTATTGTAGTGGCTGTGGTGGGCCACCCATGTGGAGGTGCTGTTTTTGGCATGCTCCTTGGCACTGGCATTACGCCTGGTTGTGGGGTGTGTTTGGTCCCCTTCCCCATGCCTCTGGTCCCTGGGCAGGCCCCAAGGCACTGGCGCCAAGTGCCTGGTTGTGGGAGAGGGGTCCAGTCCCTTTCTCCATGTCCCAGGTCCCTGGGCAGGCCCTGAGGTACTGGCACAGTGTGCCTGGTTGTGGGAGGAGGGTTTGGTCCCCTTCTCCATGCCTCGGATACTCAGGTGGGCCCTGAGGTGCTGGCGTTTTGTGCCTGGTGTGGAAGGAGGGTCCAGTCCCCTTCTGCATGCCTCTGGGCTGGGCGGGCCCTGAGGTGCTGGCGTGGTGTGCCTGGTTGTGGGAGGGGGGTCCAGTCCCCTTCTCCATGCTTCAGGTCCCCAGGCTGGCCCCAAGGCATTGGTGCAGTTTGCCTGGAGGTGGGAGTGGGGTCCGGTCCCCAGATCCAAGCCTCCGGTTTCCAGGCAGGTCCCCAGGTGCTGGTGGTGTGCCTGGGCCAGAATTAATTTTTTGTCCTTTGCTTCTAACACGGGGGAACTTCCTGTGGGAACCAGTAATTGAGCTGTGTGGTAGTTTAAATTGCTACTTTGCTGCTGTTTCCCTAGGAAAGGTTTTTTGTGCAGCTCAGGGTTTAATGGTTGACCTTATAGGTACTTCCGGCTCTCCAGAGACCCGGTGGATCTGTGCTCTGTAGAATCTCTGATCTGGGCCTGAGTGTTTTCATCAAACTGCACCCTATGCAATTCTGCACTCCTGACCATTCTGCTCTGAGTGGTCCTGTGCTGATCAGCTGTCCTTGCTGTGTCTCAGAGTTCTCCCTCTGGGCCCGTCTCTCCCACCGCCCATGCTGCAAACACTTCCCATTGGAGGGGCCCTGCGCTGGTCCCTTGTGATGACTCACCGGCCTCTGAATGGCTCCCTTTTTTCAGTTGTTCTGGCTCCTCACTCCTGCATGGGTCCATGTGAACCCTG
>NW_007745846.1:7395-7888 GCF_000696425.1 Galeopterus variegatus
CTCTTCTTCAACTGGCATCTGTTAAGGGATTGTGTGTGTGTGTGTGTGTGTGTGTGTGTGTAGTAATTAACACCCTCTGAGTGTCATCCAATACTTGAATTGACTGAGGAGCACGAACTAAAGAGTTTAAGCTTTGACTCCATGAGGTTTCCATGTATTTCCATCTTCTTCATTGCTTTGAATTGCAGCAGTAATATTTTCCTCTCTATATTTCTAAATATAGTGATGACATACATAGTGTTGGTTTGAAAGGGAGCATTGTATACACAAGGAGAGGAAAAAAACAACTGTGTGCTTACACAAAGACGGTTTTACCTCTGCCATCTTGTAATAGACATCTGGCCGATTTCTGCACCTGTAAATTGAGTGAAAATAAAATTACAAGTGAAAGTAAATAAATAAATTGGTAATGTAAAACTGTGTTGTAGTATTTACTAAAACTAATCATATACATTCCTTATGACCTAGAGATTCCACCCACATATATTCATAC
>NW_007745846.1:9815-10123 GCF_000696425.1 Galeopterus variegatus
GAGTTCACTGATATACTGGCATTAGCTCAGTGGACAACAGCCACGAAAGCTGAGCCCTGAACGCAGTGGGGACGCTGTTGTTATGTTATAGCATTTCCAGGCTTTTGTAACAGAGCAAGAGAAGTCATCTTATGATCTTATGTGGTTATGACTTTGTCTCAGGGTGGAAAATTACAAAAAAGAGAAACAGAAGCAGGGTGGTAACATTCTGTTACAGCAGTCTGTGACAACTGCAGTGTGGGAAAATGCAGGGCTGCATCTGCAGCTGGATCTGTATGTCACCTGGGCACGGGGGTCCTGGCTACAGC
>NW_007745846.1:11251-11732 GCF_000696425.1 Galeopterus variegatus
TTTTTTCAAAATTAGTAATAATGTTCATTTATTTAGTTATTAACATGAAATTTATTGGAGGGATAGTTCTCAGTGTTAAATATTATTCAAAACCACATACTCAGGAATATTTCTCTCACACTTTTAAGAAATTTTTTTTAAGAACTGTGGTTACTAGAGGTGGGAAAGGGAGAGGGGGCATGGTGAGAAATTGGTTATTGGACACAAAACAGTTAGTTAGAAAAAACAAGTTATTTTGGTGTACAGTTGAGCAAGGCATCTATAATTATCAGTAATTTCTGCATGTTATCAAACGGCTAGAAGAGCAGAGATTGCCCTCATAAGAAAGAAATGATTAAGTTTTGTGATGATGAGTTTGCTAATTTGCACACATTGTATACAGGTATAGATATTCAACTGTGTACCCACAGATACGTATACTCAAATATGTTTCAATAAAAATAAATAACTTAATTGATTAATTAAAAAATAAAGTCAGATT
>NW_007745846.1:13364-14268 GCF_000696425.1 Galeopterus variegatus
AGTACAAAAATAAAAATATAATTAGGTAACTTGTTATCATGAGATTTCAACAGATTTTTTTCCCACAAATTAGAAAAATAAGACCTGACACAAACAAAGCACCTTAAAAAACTTAATGCATAGCTACATAGCCCGTACACAGTCCATAATTGTGAGCATCTACACGTAATCTTCTAGAAGTGCTAGAAGTGCAGGCAAACAAAACAAATATTCTTTCAGATAAGTTTAGAAATCATTTCATGTCCTCTACCTCAATTTCCCACCAGTAAAAGATCCTCTCTAAAAACATTGTTGTTACCAGACTCAGGTATGGTTACCCTTGAGAAGGAAAGAAAAAAATTCAGAAATAAAATGGTTGGTGTTAGAAAAGCAGATATATGCGCTGTGGGAGATGGTAGGCTATCCCATCTCAAAGACTTAGATTTACTGAGGGGTTTTTAAAGAAGAGGGAATGGAATGTGGGAATTGAAAAGCAAGAGAGAAGGAGATGAGAGTTACGAGGGGTCCATTTCTATGGGTCAGGTACAAGGTGTCGCCAAGGCTTCATCTGGTTTCTGTTCTCATCTTTGCTGTTATCTTAGGACTCTGCAAGATTTTTGATTTGCGCAGGTGTACTTGGCTGGTGCCAAAAGTCAGCTTCCAGTCATTTGGCCTTGATTATTTCTCAAAATTCTACAAGTCTCAAAGAAAGAACTGTTAGCTTTGCGAAGTGCTAATTAGCTTCTTGGCCTTGTTTTCCTTAGTGAGCAAGGTAAGAAAGTCAGTGGACGGGAAGAAAGAGTGGAGAGATGAAAACTGTCCTTTTAAAAATCTTCCCCACCCCTGCTCTGCAGCCCAGGCAGATTTAGGTCTTTTTAGGTCTCAACATGACTTCAGTCCTGCTCACTCCAACACTGTTATGAGG
>NW_007745847.1:0-317 GCF_000696425.1 Galeopterus variegatus
AGGATTAATATCCAGAATATACAAGGAACTCAAACAACTTTACAAGAAAAAAAACAAGTAAACCAATTAAAAAATGGGCAAAAGAGCTAAGTAAACATTTCTCTAAGGAAGATATACAAATGGCCAACAAACATATGAAAAAATGCTCAGCATCACTCAGCATCCGGGAAATGCAAATCAAAACCACACTGAGATACCATCTCACCCCAGTTAGGATGGCTAAAATCCAGTAGACTCTGAACGATAAATCCTGGCTAGGTTTCGGAGAAAAAGGAACTCTCATACATTGTTGGTGGGACTGCAAAATGGTGCAGCCT
>NW_007745847.1:2213-14268 GCF_000696425.1 Galeopterus variegatus
CCCCCCCCCCCCCCCACCCCACAAAAAAAAAAAAAAAAAAAAAAAAAAAAACAAAAAAAAAAAAAAAAAAAAAAAAAAAAACAAAAAAAAAAAAAAAAAAAAAAAGCGGGGGGGGGAGAGGAAGATTTAACAACCTCAGCATTTTTTTTTTTTTTAAAGTTCTTACAACAAGAAAATGGATGGGACACATCTGGGTGGGAGGGGGGAGAGGGAGGGAGGTTTTGGTGATGGGACACAATAACTAACTACATTGTATATTGACAAAATAAAAATAAAAATAATAATAATAAAAAGAAATACCACATGTTCTCACTTATTGGTGGGCGCTAAAAATACACAAATAAATTCACTCACACACACACACACACACACACACACACACACACACACACAAAGAAACCCGGGGGTGGGGGAAGAAGATATAACAACTACAATTTCTTTGAAGCTGTTACAACAAGCAAACGGAAAGGACATTCTTGGGTGGGAGCGGGGAGAGGGACGAGGGAGGGAGGTTTCGGTGATGGGTTATAATAATCAACCACATTGTATATTGACAAAATAAACAAAATATATATAATATTAATTGATAGATTTACAACTAGAAATTGATAAAATTGTATTACAGGGGGAGATTTTCACACTTATCTATCTGAAACCAATAGACCAAGCAGACAGAAAATTATCAAATATTTAGAAATCCGAAAAAATTCGATAAACGAGCTTGATCTGACACACACACACACATTTCTTCAGAGAAGAAATACAGAACATATACGGTTTTAAAGCTCAAATATAACATTTGCAAAAATTTACCCTGTGTTAGATCCTGAAAAAATTGAAACAAATTTTAAAGAAGCAGTATCAGGCAGGCAACTTTCTCTGCCTGATACTTTTTCTTTTTCTTAATATTAGAGTTAAGGGATAGGTTTAAAATACACACACATACGTAACTATATATATAGTCAAAACTATTTTTGGACATTAAAGATATGAATTACTAAATAATTTAAAGAGCAAAAAGCAAATTATAGAGGAAATCATACATATTTAATATATTCCAGATGGATATGTACAGGAAAGTATCATTTACGTAAATTAAAAATATAAAACATTAACACATATTTAGAGATAAAAACATACGTAGCTGACATATGTAAACAAATCAGAATTATACTTATTATCCTCAGTATCGAAGTAGGGAATGGAAGGAAATGAGATTGTGGAGAAACACATAAGGGGCTGCAATTCTGTGATTTTTTTTAAGATTCAAAAGAAATGGAAAATATGATTTATTTAAGTTGTGTGGTGATTAAGCATTCTATTATTATCTCTACCTTTCTATTTGTTTGAAATATCCCATAATACAAAGAAACCAAAATAAAATGGGAGATTGAAGATGCATTGTACATAGAATACATATATTTTTGTTTCTGGTGGGGATAAGAGATAATAAACATAATTTTTAGAACTTTTCTTTCTGGGAACAAGGGATTGACTGAAAATAGAGGGGGCATTAAACTGATACATACTATAAGGAGATTGCCAAGTGTGAGACATTTTATGTTTTCTTATAGTGTGTGTTGCTTTTTTTCTGAGGGGATGTTTTATAATCCCTCTCTCTGGTGAGCTAGGATGGACAACTTACCTTGATACAGCTGAATATGACAAATAGAATGGTAGTACCTCCTTGGCTTAGTTTGTGGGTAGCTTTGGGTTAAGCCTGGATTTGGTAAAATACTGGCCAGAATGGTTCCTACTGGAAAAAGTGCAGGAAACTGTGGATATGGGGAGAAGATTTTTTATGTGGATTCACTTTCTCATGCCTCCTCTTGTTATTGGTGGTCAAATGACAAGGGTATGGGCTTAGGGGAATGATGCCAAGGGACAGGGTTCTCAGCATGCCTCTTCCTCATTCTTGAGATTAGGGTCAAAGTAAGTTTTTCAGCTCCTGCAAGTCCAGCCCAGGTCAGTGGGTGGGTAGATCATCAGGCAATATTGATTAAATTCTTAGGTAACAATAAAGAGTGTAGATTTTCCTAGTTTCTTGGTACTGCGTGTATGTATGTAGCTTGTGAATATACTGTGGCAATAGACACCTTGTTGTGGATTTAGGGATGTGAGATCTGATCAAACATCTCTTTTATCCCAAAGGATGATGAAGAGGGACCACCACCCCTTTCTTCCTGGAACTCTCTCCTCTTGGCTGTGGATCTACTTACCTTTCCAGGGTCTCCTGGATTCTGCCAGTTCTATTTCAGCCTCTCCCTCTGATTCCTCTTCCTCTAATACCACTCGAAATATTTATATCCTCTAAGGTTTTTCATCTCTCTTCTCTTCTCTCTCTGTACATTTTTTTGGGTAGGGGTCTCACTTTCCCCCTTGACTCCAGCTGGATGTCATGCAAATTGTCCCAAACTGAGTTCACTATCCTGTGAAAGCAACCCCATACTTGTATTTTTGTTCATTTTAGTGATTAAAGACATAGCTATCTACTAAGTAAATGAAGCTAGTAACCTAGGAGTTAGAGTTGCTTGATTCTTTTCCCCTACTCTCAACATAATATCACTCTCTACGTCTTGTTTCTATTTCTTCACACTCTTTTGTGTTCCTTATTTTCCATTTACCTTCCTTCTTCCCTAGTTCAAATTCCTAGCCTCTCTTGCCAATTTGGTATCCACATCTCTACTGTTTTCTATTCCCAATCCATTCTCCACATTTCTGGCAGAGTAATCTTTCTAAAACATAACTCTGAGCATGTAATTCTTTGATTAAACATTTTCAGGTCCTCATTGTTGTGTACAATATAAAGTCTATGTTCTTTTGTCTGGCATTAAAGACTGTCTTAATTTGCCCCAGCTCACCCTTGATTCCTGGCATTTAATTTGCCCCTGCTTTCTTATCATGTAACCTATGTTCCAGCTCTACTACATTAATTGCTCTTCTCTGAATCTTTAATATACTTGGATATCTCCTGATATTTGATCATGTTATTTCATTTATCTATAATTCCCTTGTGATTTTACTCATATACCATTTTGCCTTATGCAAACATATGCATCCTTCAAGACCCTGCTCCAATGTTACTTTTTGTATAACATATACTTGCCTCGGACCCCCATGCTCATAATCAATTGCTTATGCAATTTATTTTTAGAGGTGGATTTATTTACTTTTGGATGCACCACCAGGCTTAGCCCAGCCCTAACAAAGCCCAGTTTTATTTGAGTAAGATGCTAATACATGTTATTTCTTTCTTTTTTTTTTTTAATTAATTAATTAATTAATTTATTTTTTTATTTTGTCAATATACACTGTATATGATTATTATGGCCCGTCACCGACACCTCCCTCCCTCCTCCCTCTCTCCCCTCCCCCGCAAGAATGTCCTTTCCATTTGCTTGTTGTAACAACTTCATAAAAGTATAGTTGTTACATACAGGAGCTGAAAGAGGAAATGTACAAGGAAATCATTGTCATAAAAAAAAATGTAGCAGAACTTGCCGAACTGAAGAAGTTCTTCAGTGAAATAAAAAACACATTGGAGAGTTTAACTAGCAGGATAACGGAAGTTGAAGAGAGAACCTCGGTTCTTGAAGATGGGCTCTTTGGAATAATACAAGCAGACAAGAAAAAAGAAAAAAGTATCAAAGTTATCGAAGAAAATCAGAGAGAGATATTAGACAACCTTAAGTGCTCAAATATCCGAATCATGGGTATTTCAGAAGGGGAGGAAAAAAGTGATTGTATTGAAAACATATTCAGCAAAATAGTGGCAGAAAACTTCCCAGACATAAGAAAAATCACAGATCTACAGATCCAAGAAGCTCAATGATCTCCAAACGTATTCAACCCAAAAAGGGCTTCACCAAGGCATATTATAGTCAAAATGGCAAAACTCAAGGACAAAGAGAGAATCTTGAAAGCTGCAAGAGAGAAGCGTCAAATCACCTATAAAGGAGCTCCAATCAGGTTAACGTCAGACTTCTCAACACAAACCCTAAAGGCTAGAAGGGAATGGGATGATATATTTAAAATACTAAAAGACAAAGATTGCCAACCAAGAATACTCTACCCTGCAAGGCTGTCCTTCCGAAATGAAGGGCAAATAGTATATTTCTCAGACAAACAAAAACTGCGGGAGTTCATCACCACTCGACCACCAATACATGTTATTTCTAATTTATTATTTTTTTTGCTAGAAAAAAAGTCTTGTGGATTTTTTGAAATGCACTTTTAGCACTCAAAAAAAAAAATACAAGATGTTTTATACCACTATTGTCATTTAATAAAGAAGTGAATTTGTGCTAAGTAAATAAGTCTAAGCAGACTCTGAAGCTGATTCTGAGAGAAGCTAAATGGCTTCGTTTTGTTAATTAAGAATACTGTCTGAATTCCAAATCAATCTTTAAAACTCATCACTAAAATGTAGCAGTACATTAAGTATATAAAAAATCAAATCTAAAATGCAGCACAATAAAGACCAAGAACACTGATCTCAATTAAGCCCTGTCTAAACCAAATAAACCTTTCTTTTGGCTTCAGTCAATATGAGTTGAACTGAACTTCAAGCCATAATGACGTAAGGAATGTCACCATGCCCTAGGAAGTCAGATAAAACACAAAGAGAAGACAACCAAAGAGAGTGCTTTGGAAATCGGAACCATAGATGAAAACTCTGAGAGAAGGTTCAGACTCCTGCTCTATCCAGCTCTCTGAATTCATTACCTTTGGGCAATCTCACCTGTAATGCTGATTACCCTGAGACTTCATTAAGCACCTCTAGGAACTTGATGAGATTTTGTCTTTTCTTTTCCTCTTAAATTTATATGTTCCGTCTGAAGCCTCTGGACTTTGTATAAGGGCATTCAGATGTTTTAGTGATAGTTTTCAAATATCAGAGTTATTGCTAAAAGTTAGACTATCATTCCATTTCTGTACCAACACAAAAGAGAGGTGTCTGCTTGGATTTTAGATAGAAAGTACTAGCAGTAAAAATGAAGTCTTTTTTCTAATATATAATTTCTTTTTATATATGTCGCTTTTTAGTGAAACCTAAGCAGATGGAAGGAAAAAGTAACCCTCTGTTACATAGTTTCAATAGGCTGACTATCTTATCTTGTTTGGAATGTGCAATGTGCATTTCTATTAAAATGTTAACTGTCTTCTGAGTTCGTTAATTTATACTAAAGAGATTTCCTATAACTGCCAGTTTGCATTTTACTTAGCAGGACTTAGATTTTGATATGTAACATTCTGGCAGTAATTTCTCAATATGTCATATTTTTACAAGAAAATTAATCTATTTGCCAAATATGTACAGAGACTTAATCACAATGTGTTAGAACAGGCCAAATAAATTTTTGGTGGGCAGATCCTTTAGATATAGATAATTCTGCAAATTTTCTGAAAGTACTTAATATTCTTCTATTTTACTAATTGTAGAAAATATTGATGATACCACATTCTCCATTTATTTCAACGTGAATATTCTGCTCCAGCCTCTATCCCCTCAAAATATGTTGGTCATTTTTATCTCTGAACCTTTTCTCATTATGCTATTAATTCACCTTGCCTTCCATGACTCTAGTTGTCTAAATTTTTTCACCCTCCAAGTTTGTTATCCTCACTGGCTTGAGTCAACTTCTCCATAAATCTGTTGTCACAGCTTGTTCTGTTTCTCAAATACTAGATGCCATTTTTACCCGCCTGTGGGATATCTAATTAGGACAGCTTCAAAAAGGGACTGGTACTGCTCAAGTAATGAGACTATTTCCATTATAACCAGATTAAGTGGTGGAGTCTATGACTTGATCTACTGCACTTATTGCTTTCTGAATTAAATGCACCTTTCCTGACCTTCACTTACACTTAGCCATAGCTTTGGATCTTCTATGTTGATGCACTAACATAGAAATCTGTATCTACCACAAGTTCCCCTCTCTCATTCACTTCAGTCATTTAGCAAGTCCACAACTCCTTATCTGTCCATTTCTCTTCATCTCCACCAAAAACAGTGTAGTTGAAGCCACTGCCTTTTACCTATGCTACCAATAAGGCTTCCAACTAATCTCATTTCCAATGTTTCCTTCATCCAATCTATCCTTCACACTTTTGCCACAGTTATCTTTCTAAAATACACATCTGATCCTACCACAACTCCACCCCTCTTATGCTCTTAAAACCTTTCTGTGGCTACCTGAGTCCCTTAGAATAAAACCTAGAGCTCTTTTTTTTAATGATATGTAAGTGTATTGGTTATGCTAGATCACCTTATCTAAAGACAGTTTTCTTATTAGTTTTTATTATAGAGCTTTAAAAAAAATCTTCTATCATGGCACTAATCTAGTTAATCGATTACATTGCTTACCTGACTCAGTCCTTCAGAATGTAAGTTTCATGAGGGTAGGGTCCTCTGTGCCTTATTCTCTATTGTATTCTCAATGCCTAAGTCAGTACCTCTAAGCTCCTCTTAAATTAATATGTGAATGTATGTGTGTATGAATGTATGCCCACTCTTCCACCCTCATCTTCAACCACTTCCCCAAAATGCTTCTTTTGCTCTAGTCATAGGGAGAAAACTTATACTTCTCTGAAGAGTCATAATATTTCAAATTCTCTGCTTTCATACGTGCCATTCCTTTACTTGGATTGCCCTTTCTTTTCTCTCATCTATTCTTCACATAGTGACTTCTAATTTTCATTCATAACAACTTCTCCTGAACCCTAGTTTTACACACTCTTTTTGTGCCCCCACAATACTCTGCGCTTATTCTGATTACATTGTGCTTTCATTTTTTCACATTTAGTTGTCCATTTTCCTGTCTTCTTGCCTCACTAGACTAAGAACTCGAAAGCTGGGACCATGTCTTATATGTTTCTGTCCCCCAGTTGCTTTGAGAACCATTGTAAGTGCTCAATAAGTATGTGTTGTATGAATGGGTATTCTTTCATGCTCTTGTCAGTTTTATGTGATGTTTCATCCTATATTATCCTCTTGGTATTATTGAGCTAAGTTGTTGAATTCACTACTTCTTTTACAGCATACTCTTGGATTGTGATCTTACCCCGTGTTATTAATACAATCTCCATCTGGTATCTTTTCCAGGTGGATGGTCTCCAGGTGGCCATTTGGAGGAAGCTTCCCTCTCCTTCTGTCCCTTGTTACTAAATAAGAAGTTATGTAGGTAATTTTTCACAGAATCCAGACAGAAAGCATAAATGAGTATAGCAGGCAATAAAATACAATAGGGAGTGATGAGGACTGTGGTGAACTAGAGACTGATTTAAATGGCACAGCTATTGCTTATTTACGCTTTATTTTTGTCATGCAGAGATATAGGAGCCAAGGTGTCCAAATATTCCACTTTTTAAAAAAGAAAACTGAAAGTCTGGATCTTCAGTAGAATGACCTGATTTTCAAAACTTTGTACAGGTCAAATAAAGCACATCTGAACTAAACATAGCCCAAGTCGTGTGTTTGCAACTGTAATTAACCCCTCTGAAGCTCTGTAGTGGACAATGGCCAAACCGATAAACGAGATATATAGAATTGAGCCCTTGTGTGCAAGACTTATTTGGTGAGCCTTCTGGGACTCCCATAGCCTACTATGATGTCATCCATTTCTGAAATCCTGTGACAGTGATATATGTTGCATGCGTAGTTTGATGTAGAATTAAAGGACCATGAACTTTGGAGACAGACAGATATAGATTTGAATCGCTTCTCTGCAGATTAGTAGTTATGTGATTTTATGAAGATTAGTTAAACTCTCTGAAACTCAGTTTACTGCTCCATAAAATGGAAATGATGAGACCATTATTATGGTTGTAGTAGGATTTATTGTGATAATGGCTATAAAATGTCTGGCACAAATTGTGCTGCCATGTCTGGTTATGCATTGACGCTGGGTCGGCTCAAAACTCTTCTTTCCCCCTTAGGCACTTATAATAGATTGCTTTGTGCTCTGTGTATCCTGTATCTCCAAAAGACAGTAAATCTCACTAAACACAGTGAACATGCACTTTTTTCCTGTCCTCAAGGATTGTATTCAAATTTTGTCAAATCAAATGTAATTTTTTTTAATATAAAGAAAATCTCATGAGGAATGCCAATATATCAAATGATAAATGGGGAGCTACTCTGATTGAAGCAGAGGTGGCAATGGCAAGAAAGCCTGCACAGTCAATCTCACTTCATAAGATATCGCCAAAGGCACTCAAGAGATGGAGTGGAATGCTAACTCTAGAACAGGGTTTAAGAATTCCTGTGCTGGGAAATGGTCTTTTACACTCAGACTCTCAACAGAAGTCTGTGGTTTGATTTATCTATTGACAAAGTGAGGTTACTTCAGAAATAGAGTACTGCATCTCTACTAGCATCTGAACCACTGCTGTACATGCACCCATATTTCTCAAGTGCAGTCATGCTGATAAAGGCTGAAGACATTGACATTCACAAAGCAATGTCTTTTGAATTGCTGTGCACTGATGAATCACTGTTAATATTTTAGTAGTGCTTTGGTTAATTGCTAAATTTTAAAATGAATATTCCCATGCTGAGATTGTAACCCATACAGAAGTCAAATTAATTTTGAAGAGTTTGGTCATAACTGCAGTATTGAGAAATTATGTCTTCCCGTTTGAAAGCTGTAACACCCGTCAGGTGAAGTAATTGCTGTAACACAATGATTGCTTCAGTGGGCTGATGTCTCTGAAAACATCTAAAGAATATTTTAAAGCACCATGTCAGGACTGGGGAAACTTCATTTACATGGTGACAGCTCTGTGTCTGTTGTGTATAAATTACTTGCTGGGGAAGGGAAAGTAGTTAAGGCAAGTTCACTAAATTTGGCTGGCAAAAGAGAAAGGCCTTCTGAAAAAGGGAGGAGGTAGCCACTAGTGACTTTTGAGATCCTGGGGAGACTCTTGTTCTCCCCAAACACAAACCCCCATCTACTTGTTAAAGTCTAGAATTCCTGTAAAAAGGGACATATCTTCTCCATTTTTAGAGAGGACATTTCTCATAATCTGTAGAAAGAATTATAGAGACAGAAACTCAACTGCATCCTGAGAAGCTAAGTACATGGTTTAGTTGCTAAGTACATGGTTTATGGAGATAAACTCTATGGGTTTGAAACCCTGCTCTGCAGCTTAACTAGTTGTGAGACCTTAGGCAAGTCTCTGCCTCAGTTTTCTTTTCTGTAAAATGGTGATGATAGTAATACTTATCTCAAAGGCTTGGTGAAGTTTCATGTGTAATTGCTTAGATAAATAATATTACATAATTTGCTTATAATTTTAAATACTTACTTCATGCCAGGCACTGTGCTGAGAATTTTGTGTGCATTCCCATATTTAATTCTCACTACAGCTCTACAAGGTGGGTACAATTAGTATATCCTTTTAACATATGAGGAAACTGAGGTACAGAAATGGTGATGAACTGTCTCTAGTAAGTGACAAAGGCAGAATTCAAGGTCAGATCTGTCTAGCTCCACAGCACAAGTACTTAGCCACTGTATTATACTCTCCCTCTTCATATTTCCTCTGGAAATGGGGAAATGGCTTAGTAGTTGACATTTACTAAAGGAGATGCCACCGTTTCCCAAAACCCTGCATTATGTTTTTATTCAGTTCTCATTTCTGAAAAGTTCACAAGTCTGAGTAAGCATTATAAGGGAATCCCAGAATAACAAAGGTATAATCTTCCTTCTGCAAAAGCCCCCTGACTGGGCTGAGCCCGTGGCGCACTCAGGAGAGTGCGGTGCTGGGAGCGCAGCAGAGCTCCTGCCACGGGTTCGGATCCTATATAAGGATGACTGGTGTGCTCACAGCACTCACTCGCTGAGCGTGGTGCAGCTGGTCTCAAAAAGGACAAAAAAAAAAAAAAAAAAAAAATGCCCCCTGACTAACCGTGCTGGTGAGGCCAAAGTGCACATCAAAATTAAAGAACAAACAAAAAAGTCTTATAAGATGGGATAACAAGTAATTTCCAGTTTTTACTCCATAGAGCAGCAAGACACCATTTTAAAAAACTGATTACCTAGACATGGTTTCAACTAATGTCTTTTCTTTTGATTTTCTCTTCCTTAAGCCGAAGGTCTCAAAATAAAGAAAACAGATTGTTAGCTACTTATCCATAGTAAAGTTTGGACAGACAAATACTGATTGGACAGTTCATGTATGATTATCTGTTCAACAAACAGGTTAGACACAATCAGCAATAGGCTTTTACTGGATGTACCTCAATGTCCATTTTATTTATTTATTTATTCATTCATTCATTCATTTATTTATTTATTACATTTTTAGAAAATCTGGTTTTCATGCCAATCTACTTGAAGACAATATAGCATTGAGAAGCCTGAGTTCAAACTGTCTGGATTCAAATCCTGGCCATGAATTTGTTAGCCATGAAACTCTGGACAAGTTATTTAACCTCTCTACACTTCAGTTTCTTCGTTTGTATAACAGAGATGATAATAACAGTAGTTGTGCCACAGTGTAATTGTGAAGATTGAAAAACTAAAGCAATTATATTAGTTCCAAGAACATAACAAGCTCTTCAATAACATTAATTACTTATGATGGTGGTAATGACAATGACAGCAACGATGATATTAATGAAAGATTTCATTTGAAGAAGGTTTTATAGCTATGATAGTTAATTTTATGTGTCAAATTGAAGAGTGTTTTTGGATGTGTTTAATATTTAAATTGATGATCTTTTAGTAAGCAAATTGCCTTCCATAATGTGAATGAGCTTTATCCAATCAATTGAAGGCCTGAATAGAACAAAAAGACTGGCCTCCCAAGCAAGAGAGAATTATCCAGCAGATTGCCTTCAGACGTCGTCTGTACCATTGGCTCTCCTTGTTCTCTAGCTTTCTGGTGTACATGGCAGATTTGGACTGGCCAGCTTCCGTAATAGTGTGAGCCAATTAATTTTAATAAATCTCTTTCTGTATATGTATCTATATCTGTATCTGTATCTGTATCTGTATCTGTATCTGTATCTATATCTATATCTATCTCCTATTGGTTCCATTTCTGGAGAATCCTGACTAACACAATGGCTAATATAAATGTTAAAGCCACTGGACTAAATTTTCTCTAAAGACTCCTTCTGTGTTTGCTATTCTATGACTATAATTGATCTTATCATAAATCCTGAATGTACACAAAGGAACACTGTTGGGAAAACAGAATAATTTAATCAGGCTCCCTAGCCTTAGGTATGGTTGGGGGTGGTGTGGCACATTCTTTGTAAGCAAGTTGTGCGTGGGTGGAGTTGATGCACATGGGCAGGGCCACCACCTGCCTGGTGTCTACTGTCTCAGGCATCTGCCCTGTGCTTGGCCATGCTCTTGAACCTATGGCTCCAAGGACCATTCTGCTGGTTACCTAGCTCAGAGAGCTGCATGTGAAGTGTTTGTGACCCAGTCTGGACAACGGGCTTGAGGGGTCTGTGAGCTCCAGACCCAGCCTTAGCTCGACAGACACAAATTATGATTACTATGGGTTGGGTTAAGGCAGAATTCTTGAAAAAATAGGGTTGTGAAAAGAATAATGGATAGGAATTGAAGGGAAGGAGGAAAAGAATGAGTAAAGTGTGTGTGTCTGTGGTTTGTAATTGTAGAATTGGTCTGACTGGAAACAAATTTAGCCACTAGAGATGTGCTTGGCAGGTACAAACGCAGTGATAGCCATTGTTAAGAACAATGCTGAGGTGCATATCCCCACAGTGCATAAGATGAATATCATTTTTTTTACTAGGGTTCAACACTGAATTATTTTTGTTATTAACTCTGTTCAAAAAATTTATCACTAAACTATCATTTTTCTCAGGAACTGCTAATATTGAAAAAATAACAATGCTTACTTATTTATTTATTTTTTTGCCTTTGTGAGAATGGTTTTATTTTTATTTATTTATTTTTTAAAAATGTTTATTTTGTCAATATACAATGTAGTTGATTATTATGTCCCATCAAAGAAACCTCCCTCCCTCCTCCCTCTCCCCCCTCCTACCCAAGCATGTCCTTTCCATTTGCTT
>NW_007745848.1:0-301 GCF_000696425.1 Galeopterus variegatus
GTTCAAACAAAAACCTGTACACAGATGTTCATAGCAGCACTACTCGCAATAGCCCAAATGTCCATCAAGTAATGAATGGATACACAACATGTGTTCTATCTATACAATGGAATGTTATTCAGCCGTAAAAAGGAAGAAAGTACTGATACATTTGATGGGGTGGATGAACATTGAAAACATGCTAAGTGAAAAAGAGCCAGTTCCAAGAGGTCTCACATTGTATGATTCCATTTATATGAAATATCTGGAGTGAGTCAGCAAATTCATAGAGATAGAAAGCAGGTTAGTGGTTGCCAGGAGG
>NW_007745848.1:1849-4920 GCF_000696425.1 Galeopterus variegatus
TTCTCTGAGGGTGCTTGTTTTCTGTAGAGAAAAATTCTTCAAATTCCAACCAGGTTTGCATGCACTGTTGCATGTGCGTGAGTGTGTGTGTGTGTGTGCATGTGTGTGTGCATGTGTGTATGTGTGTGTGTGCATGTGTGTGTGTGCATGAGTGTGTGTGTGCGTATGTGTGTGTGTGTGCATGTGTGTGTGTGCATGTGTGCGCGTGTGTGTGTGTGCGTGAGTGTGTGTGTGTGTGCGTGTGTGTGTGTGTAGGGGGTGGGAGTAATACACATGGCCATTGGCCCTCTGGGTATCCCACTGTTAACTATTTTCCTTGCCTTCCACCGTGCCCATTTCTGGTTCAATTTCTCCAGGTCATAAACTGCTGGTCTCCTGTAGTCACCCGGCTCCTATAAGGCCAGAGAATCTACCAGTCTCCTATGTCCAGCCTCAGGCTTCATCCCCACCTTCCACAGCCCCTGCTACCTCTCAGCCTTCCTAGATTTCTGATGAGGAGATGGTGCATTTCTCAGTGGTATTCCCTTCTGCTAGGACTTGGGTCACTGCTTCCTTGTCTGTATTACTCTCCATTGACAAATGATTTGCTGGCATTTTTTGCTCATGTTTTTATTCCTTTATTCCACTTTTGTGGAGATCTCATAGAGAGATAGGATAACTTCGTGCGTTTAATTTACCAGTTGAACTGGAATTCAGATTTGCTTGCTTTGGGTGGGATATACAGCGCTCTCACTTAACCTGCTCGTGCATTCCTCACAAAAATTGTGTAAAGACAGCTGATAGGGTTGTCTCAAATTTCACACCTAAGGAAACAGAAATTCAAAGAGAGCAATTAACTTGCCTAGGACCACATAGCTGGTAAGTGATGAAGCCAAGATTTGAATGTAAATTCTTAACTCTAAATCTAAGGACCTTTAATAATAATAATAATAATAATAATAATAATAATAATAATAATAATAATAATAATAATAATAATAATAATAATAATAATAATAATAATAATAATAATAATAATAATAATAATAATAATAATAATAATAATAATAATAATAATAATAATAATAATAATAATAATAATAATAATAATAATAATAATAATAATAATAATAATAATAATAATAATAATAATAATAATAATAATAATAATAATAATAATAATAATAATAATAATAATAATAATAATAATAATAATAATAATAATAATAATAATAATAATAATAATAATAATAATAATAATAATAATAATAATAATAATAATAATAATAATAATAATAATAATAATAATAATAATAATACCAAGAAAGGCTGACACATAACACCTACTATGTATGGTAGGCAGAATAATGGCCCTCAAAGATATGTCCTAATCCCTGGAATTTGTGAATATATTAGATTGCATGCCTAAGAAAAATTAAAGTTTCAAGTGGAATTAAATTAGCTAATCATTTGACCTTAAAATAGGGAGATTATTGTGGATTATCGAGGGGGTGGGGTGTGACGGGCAATATAGTCACAAGAGCCCTTAAAAGAGGAAGAGGAAGCAGAAGGATGGGAGAGTCAGAGGGAGATGTGACTACAGAAGAAAGGCACGGGGAAACACACGTGGCTTTGATGATGGAGAAAAGGGGCCACAAGCCAAAAAACATGAGTGCCCTCTAGAAGCTAGAAAAGAAAACAGATTCCTCAGACCCTCCAGAAAAGAACAGGTCCCTGCCTACGATCACTTTTAACCCCATCAGACCTGAGAGGAACATTTGACCTACAGAGAACTGTAAGATAATAAATTTGTGGTTTTTTTACCTCTAAATTTCACATAATTTGTCACAATGGCAATAGAAAACTAATACACTATATACCAGGAATTGTTCTAGGTGCTTATGTATATTAACTCATTTAATCCTTATAAAAACTCTTTGTATGATTATTATCCCATTTTTCCAATGAGGAAACTGAGGCATAGAAAATATTTGAACGGACACTTTACGGAAGATGTGTGTCCACTGGCACATGAGGAGATGCTCAGTGTCATTGGTCATCAGGGAAATGCAGGTTAGAATAATAATGAGGTCCTTCCCATATGCATTGGAATTTCTAAAATTAAAAAGGCAATATTACATGTTTGCAAGGCTGTTGAGCAAATGGTGCCTTCATATATTGTTGGTGGCAGGAGAAATATGATAAAAGTCACTATAAAAGCATCTTCACAGTCTTTATTTTATTTTTTTATTTAAATTTATTTATTTATTAATTTTTTTTACATTCTAAGATGTTGTTGTGGAGCAGCTGGGGGAGGGGGAGAGGGGAAGGGGAAAGGAAAAAGGGTGGGAGAAGTAGGAAGGAGGGGGGCTTGGTAGAGGCCAGTGACACACCCTCACTCCANAGGGTGGGAGAAGTAGGAAGGAGGGGGGCTTGGTAGAGGCCAGTGACACACCCTCACTCCAGCAGGGGAGACCAGGGGGGTTCCAGTGACAGCTCAGTGGTCGTCACTGGGCTGGTTGCAGTTGTCAGGTTCACAGTCTCTTTAAAAGGTAAACATATATACTTACTGTAACATCCAGCATTCTTACTCCTATATATTTCCCAANAACTCTTTGTATGATTATTATCCCATTTTTCCAATGAGGAAACTGAGGCATAGAAAATATTCAAATGGACACTTTACGGAAGATGTGTGTCCACTGGCACATGAGAAGATACTCAGTGTCATTGGTCATCAGGGAAATGCAGGTTAGAATAATAATGAGGTCCTTCCCATATGCATTGGAATGTCTAAAATTAAAAAGGCAAAATTACATGTTTGCAAGGGTGTTGAGTAAATGGTGCCTTCATATATAATTACATGTTTGCAAGGCTGTTGAGTAAATGGTGCCTTCATATATTGTTGGTGGCAGGAGAAATATGATAAAAATCACTATAAAAGCATCTTCACAGTCTTTATTTTATTTTTTTATTTAAATTTATTTATTTATTAATTTTTTTTTTACATTCTAAGATGTTGTGGAGCAGCTGGGGGAGGGGGAGAGGGGAAGGGGAAAGGAAATAGGGTGGGAGAAGTAGGAAGGAGGGGG
>NW_007745848.1:6668-8466 GCF_000696425.1 Galeopterus variegatus
GGAGAGGTCCTGAGACTTCATAGATAGGAGAGGGGTCTGCTGAGCCAGCTTCCTGACATCTTCCAAAAGACACCAGGTATATGGATGAAAATATCTTAGACCCTCCCAACCAGACCACCTGCTGGATGAACATTACTGAATGACCCCAAACAACTCCACATGAAGCATTAGAATCAGTCAGCTGAGTCCTGTTTCAAATCCTGACCCATAAAATCGTGAGATATAATAAGATTGTTTTAAAACACTAAGTTTGGGGGTACTTTGTTATGCAGCAATCATTAACCAGGGAACTGATCAAAGACCATTCCCATTTTTATTGCTGCTGGGATATTGCAGTGCTTCATGACAATCTTTCTGTCTAGTATTCCAGATGTGATATATATATTTTTTTCCTTTTTGTCTTTTTTCGTGTCTGGCAACAGATCGCAACCCTCAGTGTCGCGCCCGTACCGGACCGGGACCGGCAACGGGATCGCAACCCTCGGTGTTGCGGCCGCACCTCGCTCAGCCAGTGAGCGGGAACCAGTCTGTATGTGGGATCCGAACCCTCGGCGGGAGCGCCACCGCGCTCCCAAGCAGCGCACTGTAGCAGTGCGCCACCGGTCCGGCCCCCAGATGTGATATTTTAATTGTCCCTCTCATGGGCTTAATAAAGGATGAGCAGCTGAGAGAAATATGGAGGCCTGTTCTCACTAGTTACATCAAGTCTATAAATAAAGAGAAATGTCGTATCAGAACCACCAGCATACCTTGCACAGGAGCTGCTGATGGTTATTCACCACATTTAAGGTAAGGAATAGGTGATCCTTAGCATTCCTAATCCAAAAATTAAACAACCTGAGTTTTTGTTCAGTAACTAGATATTTATATATTTCTTCTTCTATGAAAGGCAACCTTTTCTGAAACACTGAATCACCTTTTGGATACAGGTAAGCAATTGGATACATCAGAATGAAGATATTTTCTGAAATGTTGGGCAAAGCCTGACTTTAGCGTCTATATTAATGCATCATAATAAACATAAAGTACTGATGCTTCACTCTATGGGGCTGGAACTCTGCTTAGCTACAGCATGCCAGCTGTCCCTGAGGACCCGATTGCTTATGACTACTCAAGAACAGAGTCAATGTACAATAGAACTATGCACGAGCTGGCAGAGAAGCCCCTGACAATTCTGCAGATTCAAGAATTGTTGAGACTATCCTAACACCCTTAGATAAAAATGCTTCTATTTGTTATAATTTCTAAGCATATTCTCACAGAATCAAAGAGGGGTTTTTTTTTGTTTATTTGTTTGATGTTTATGACAACCTGCTTATCTACAGTCTGAAAAAACACTATCAAATGCTAATACTTAAATCATCTGCCAATACTATTAGTAATGCCAGATCACGTCACTCCCTGCATAAAAACCCCTAATGGCCACTTATTATAAGCTATTTAACTGTGACCTAAAAATTCTGACATGGTCTCTGCACTGCCAGCCTCCTTCACTTGGTATTGTCCTCCCCTTCACTGTTTTCCATTTATTAAGCACTTAGGCTCTGTGCCGAGTTCTTCAGATGCATTATCTGTTTTAAGATTCATAACAGCTCTAGGAATGAGATAATAGTATGGCCATTTTATAGATAAATAAAGACCCAGAAATTATATAACTTGGCCAAGGTGACATAAATACTGAGTGTTGGAACCGAATATTTAACCTCTGTGTACTGATGCAACTTCCAGAATTCAGTCCATGTATATCCAACGGCCTTATTGAGCTCTCTCGTATAACTTCGTATAATGTATGCTATAC
>NW_007745848.1:8642-11205 GCF_000696425.1 Galeopterus variegatus
TAAGCATATTCTCACAGAATCAAAGGGGGTTTTTTTTTGTTTGTTTATTTGTTTGATGTTTATGACAACCTGCTTATCTACAGTCTGAAAAAACACTATCAAATGCTAATACTTAAATCATCTGCCAATACTATTAGTAATGCCAGATCATGTCACTCCCTGCATAAAAACCCCTAATGGCCACTTATTATAAGCTATTTAACTGTGACCTAAAAATTCTGACATGGTCTCTGCACTGCCAGCCTCCTTCACTTGGTATTGTCCTCCCCTTCACTGTTTTCCAGTCACAGGACCATTTATTAAGCACTTAGGCGCTGTGCCGAGTTCTTCAGATGCATTATCTGATTTAAGATTCATAACAGCTCTAGGAATGAGATAATAGTATGGCCATTTTATAGATAAATAAAGACCCAGAAATTATATAACTTGGCCAAGGTGACATAAATACTGAGTGTTGGAACCGAATATTTAACCTCTGTGTACTGATGCAACTTCCAACTGTTTATCTCCCCAGAATTCAGTCCATGTATATCCAACTGCCTTATTGAGCTCTCCACTGAATGGCTAACAGGCATATCAAGCATAACCCGCTGAGAAAATCCAAATTAGAACCCATCTTCCCGATCACACTCAGCAACACCACCCAGCTGCTGAAGACCAAAGCTGAGATGTTGTCTTCCATTGCTGTCCTTTCCACATTCAGTTTCTCAGCAGGTTTCTCTGCAAAATATAACCTGAATCTGCCCACTTCTCTCCATCTCCTTTGTTGCTATCTAATCTGGGCCATCTTCACCTCCCACCCGAGCCACTGCAGGTGGCTCCTCATTGATCTCCCTGCTTCTCCTCCAGTCCTCACACAATGGCCAGAATGGTCTTTACAGAGAGTTATCACTCACTTCCTCAAACCCTCCAGTGATTTCTTCCATTACACTTAGAATGACAGCCAAACTCCCAATGGCGGCCTTCAGAATTATACTTGATCTGGCATCCCTGCCAGTTTTCAGCCTCTCATTGTTTGTTACCGTCTTTTTTGTTCTTGTTGCTGCTGTTGTTTGGGAAGGAGAACCCAAAGGCAGAGAGTCATGTCAGCCACCTACCTTAGTTCCAGGGGCATTATCATCTTTGATCCACGTAAGATCCTCTCT
Source organism: Galeopterus variegatus (assembly GCF_000696425.1). Classification (NCBI taxonomy): domain Eukaryota; kingdom Metazoa; phylum Chordata; class Mammalia; order Dermoptera; family Cynocephalidae; genus Galeopterus; species Galeopterus variegatus. The sequence continues at coordinate 9,788 of NW_007745848.1, forward strand.
TGTTTGTCTGTTACTTAGCTTGTCTATTTCCTTTTACCCAGATTCCCCACCTGCATTTCCTTGCCCTAACATAAGCAACAATTCTAATGTGTTTTGTTTATATGTGTTATCATAAATTGTGTATGGATGTTTTATGTACAGATATTTTAATTGATGTAAATGATACTATGTAATAAATCACATCCTGCTTCTTGTTTTTCACTCAGTTTCATGAAGATCTGTCCATGTAGCATGTTGCCACTAGTCCAGTTCTTCTAAACGCTGTTTAGTACTCTCTGGTGCACCCACCATCTTTCAACAATCCATCCCCTGAGGGATGGGCACCCAGGTTAGATTGCTTCCCACTCCGCACCAATAAAGAATGAACATTCCATTACTGTGGACTTCTATGAAAATTATTTTGCAATATATGTCAGAGTGGTTTATCTAATTTTAAAATATTTAATTGACAAATAAAGATTTTTATACTCAAAGTGTACAACATGATGATTTGATATACATATACATTGTATAATGATGATCACACTCAAATTAATTAAGACATTCATCACCACCCATGCTGCACATTAGATTCCCAGAACTTGTTCATCTCATAACTTAAAGTTTGTACCTTTTGACTAACATCTCCTCACTTCCCCGCTCTCACCCTAGCTCCTGGTAATCACCATTCTACTCTCTGCTTCTATGAGTTCTACTTTATTAGAGGCCACACATGAGTGAGGTCATATGGTATTTGTGTTTCTGCATCTGGCTTATTTCACTTAGCATAATGTTTTCNTGGCTCCCACTCCGCACCAATAAAGAATGAACATTCCATTACTGTGGACTTCTATGAAAATCATTTTTCAATATATGTCGGAGTGGTTTATCTAATTTTAAAATATTTAATTGACAAATAAAGATTTTTATACTCAAAGTGTACAACATGATGATTTGATATACATATACATTGTATAATGATGATCATGCTCAAATTAATTAACACATCCATCACCACCCATGCTGCACATTAGATTCCCAGAACTTGTTCATCTCATAACTTAAAGTTTGTACCTTTTGACTAACATCTCCTCACTTCTCCGCTCTCACCCCAGCTCCTGGTAATCACCATTCTACTCTCCACTTCTATGAGCTCTACTTTATTAGAGGCCACACATGAGTGAGGTCATATGGTATTTGTCTTTCGGCATCTGGCTTATTTCACTTAGCATAATGTTTTCCAGGTTCATCCATGTCACAAATGGAAGGATTTTCTTCTTTTTTAAGGCTGACTAATATTCCATTACATGTATAAGCATATACCACATTTTCTTTATCCATCCATCCATCGATGGGCCCTTTGGTTGTTTCCATGTCCTGGCTATTCTGAGTAATGCTGCAATGAACACGGGGGTACAGATATCTCTTCCAGATACTGA
>NW_007745848.1:13378-14265 GCF_000696425.1 Galeopterus variegatus
AAAATATTTTTAAAAATTAGCAAACAGAATCTAGCACTGCAACAAAAAATGCTTTTTGGGGGTTGTCACTCAAATATTTATTGAATGAATCTATGAAATAATAATTATTTGTCTTTATAAACAGCATAAATAATTAGCATTTACTTAAAGAATACAAAAGTCATTGTACATTTAGTAAGTTTCTCAAAGTAATTCATTAGAGAAACAAGGGGAAAATATGTGATCACATTAAAGGTGCTGAAAAGTCATTTAATAAATTCANATTGGAAAGGTCAAAAAGACCTTGTACTAAAAATGTTACCTACTGGTTTCATAGCTGAAATCTATCTAACCTTTAAAGAACAACTAGTTCTGATGTTATTTAAATGATTTTAGGCCATAGAAAAAAATATAGAAGGTCCTGATTCATTTTACAAGGCCTACACAATTTTAACACAAAAATTTTGCAAAGAAGGTACAGAACAGGTAACTATAATCTATGTGCTTAGATGCAAAAAAATATTTTTAAAAATTAGCAAACAGAATCTAGCACTGCANTGTATCCTTTGCTCATCTTTTCTCTTTGCCCTGCTTTTAAAAAAACTTTTTATAATTCTATTTTATTTACTAATAGCTTATTAAATATACCTCTTTTTCTTTCATACTGGTTGCTCTGTAGTTTATAATATATCTTTATCTTATCATAGTCTACCTTCAAATAATTTTATAACACTTCCCATATATTTTAAGAATGTTACAATAGTGACTCCCATTTCTGACATCCATCTTTTATGCTATATTATCATTGTATTAGTCCATTTTGTGTTGCTTATAACAAAATACAGTGAACTGGGTGACTTATAAAGAAAACAAAATTTATTGCTTACAGTTTCTGAGGCTGAGAAGTC
>NW_007745849.1:0-439 GCF_000696425.1 Galeopterus variegatus
CAGAATGCTTGATGCCTCTCGTTTCTTTCTTTTTAAATGTCAGTGTATAATGAGTGTGTAGGGAGCAGATAACTTGTCTCATAATCCTCAGGTCATAGTATCAAAAGGAAGTGTTTTTGAGTAGCTAAACTGAGACCAACTGGACGAGCCTCATGCAAAGTCCTGAAACTCAAAGCCAGATACTAGTGACTCTGTGGAATGAGGCTCTTGGGGAATATTGTCAGTAAATGAGTGTGTTTGGTATGTAGAAGGAAGATAAATAATATGTTACTAGAATAAGGACTGGGCCAATTGTAACACATGGACTCAAAATTTTCCGACATTCCTCTTATCTCTCCCCTAGAATCTGGGCTCTGCAACTTTTGGGCCAGTGGCAAACAGAAGTAATACACTGTCATTTTCTGTGTCTAGGTTTTAAGAAATTGGCAGCTCCCACTTT
>NW_007745849.1:1557-8240 GCF_000696425.1 Galeopterus variegatus
CTTATCTCTCCCCTAGAATCTGGGCTCTGCAACTTTTGGGCCAGTGGCAAACAGAAGTAATACACTGTCATTTTCTGTGTCTAGGTTTTAAGAAATTGGCAGCTCCCACTTTGTCTTCAGGTGTTTATTCTTTGAACCTAGTCACCCTGTATTTAGGAGGGGCTGTGTGCAGATGCTTTGGCTGAGGCCCCAGGTGAGTTTGCAGCTGACAATCAGTATCAACCTCCAGAAGATGAGTAAGGCTTCAGATAATTCCAATATCAAGCCTTAAAACTACCTCAAATGACACTATTTGGAGCATGAGATGAGATGTTTTCACTGAGCTCTGTCTGAACTGTAGGTTTCTGAGCAAATTAATGATTGTTATTTTTTATACCAGTTATGTTTGGGGCAATTGTGCCTCAATAGATAACTGGAATCATCATATATGAGTATAACCCTCAGAAACTCAGTGATGCCAAGATTATGGGTTAAACACTTGAAATACTATTAGTAGGGTAAAGCATGATGTGGAGTGAACCAAATGAGATTTCCCAATGAATAAAAAAAGAGGAATAAAAGGTAATGATGAAAAACATCCTAGGGTTGGTGCTTACCTTTTAGGTAATGTAGAGGAGAAAGCTCACCACTGAAGAGAAGAGGAAAATTTTTCCAACAGGGAACAGAAAAAGGCAGAACTGATCTGGTGAAGGCTTTTAGGATTCCAGAAATATTGACAAGTTTTCCCATTCTATTCATAGTTTAAGGAATTAATACATAATATACGAACTACTTAGGATTATTTCTCAACATACTCCATAATCAAATATATCTTGAAATAGGATTGGATTGGCTAAGAACACTTATGAAGATATTTAGTTTACAACGGCCCATTCACTCTCCAGTCAGTTGTATTATCTTTAATACTACAATTATCCAAGAGTCACTACCCAAATGTCCTACATGTCTTGTGCCCCACATGGGGCTTCTCTTGAAATCTTCAGAAACAAGAAGGGAATTGATTGTTGATTTGATTATTTATAGAAAAACAACATTTTCTGAAAGTTCAAATCTGGCAGAGGTGGAAAGTTTAATATCATGCATTTATAGTAACTACAATGTAAAGTGAAAAAAATCTTTAACATAAGAAGGAAAATATTTTATCTTTTTTTTTTTTTTTACAGAATTAGAAAATTACTGTGAGAATGTACCAAAGTGTCTCATTTCTGCTTATCTATTAACCCATGGAATCCTCACAAAAATATTTTCACTTCAGTAATTCATGTCTGATTCTCCCTCCCTTGTAATTGTGTGGATGCTAATCTTTTTTTCAGGCTCACATATTTAAATTGTCATTGTTTGGTTACTTTTATTCTGTGTCTCTGTCTGTGCCACTTAACTACTCATTAGTGGAGGGCTCTTTAGTCTGAAAAAGAGTCTAATCCAAGACGTGAGCAAATGACTAGTCCCAGAAAGGAGAAAGCTTAGGTCTTACTCTTAGCTATAAGAAAGGAGAGAAGAGACAGTGAAAAGACAAAGTCTTTGAACCTAGTCACCCTGTATTTAGGAGGGGCTGTGTGCAGATGCTTTGGCTGAGGCCCCAGGTGAGTTTGCAGCTGACAATCAGTATCAACCTCCAGAAGATGAGTAAGGCTTCAGATAATTCCAATATCAAGCCTTAAAACTACCTCAAATGACACTATTTGGAGCATGAGATGAGATGTTTTCACTGAGCTCTGTCTGAACTGTAGGTTTCTGAGCAAATTAATGATTGTTATTTTTTATACCAGTTATGTTTGGGGCAATTGTGCCTCAATAGATAACTGGAATCATCATATATGAGTATAACCCTCAGAAACTCAGTGATGCCAAGATTATGGGTTAAACACTTGAAATACTATTAGTAGGGTAAAGCATGATGTGGAGTGAACCAAATGAGATTTCCCAATGAATAAAAAAAGAGGAATAAAAGGTAATGATGAAAAACATCCTAGGGTTGGTGCTTACCTTTTAGGTAATGTAGAGGAGAAAGCTCACCACTGAAGAGAAGAGGGAAATTTTTCCAACAGGGAACAGAAAAAGGCAGAACTGATCTGGTGAAGGCTTTTAGGATTCCAGAAATATTGACAAGTTTTCCCATTCTACTCATAGTTTAAGGAATTAATACATAATATACGAACTACTTAGGATTATTTCTCAACATACTCCATAATCAAATATATCTTGAAATAGGATTGGATTGGCTAAGAACACTTATGAAGATATTTAGTTTACAACGGCCCATTCACTCTCCAGTCAGTTGTATTATCTTTAATACTACAATTATCCAAGAGTCACTACCCAAATGTCCTACATGTCTTGTGCCCCACATGGGGCTTCTCTTGAAATCTTCAGAAACAAGAAGGGAATTGATTGTTGATTTGATTATTTATAGAAAAACAACATTTTCTGAAAGTTCAAATCTGGCAGAGGTGGAAAGTTTAATATCATGCATTTATAGTAACTACAATGTAAAGTGAAAAAAATCTTTAACATAAGAAGGAAAATATTTTATCTTTTTTTTTTTTTTTACAGAATTAGAAAATTACTGTGAGAATGTGCCAAAGTGTCTCATTTCTGCTTATCTATTAACCCATGGAATCCTCACAAAAATATTTTCACTTCAGTTATTCATGTCTGATTCTCCCTCCCTTGTAATTGTGTGGATGCTAATCTTTTTTTCAGGCTCACATATTTAAATTGTCATTGTTTGGTTACTTTTATTCTGTGTCTCTGTCTGTGCCACTTAACTACTCATTAGTGGAGGGCTCTTTAGTCTGAAAAAGAGTCTAATCCAAGACGTGAGCAAATGACTAGTCCCAGAAAGGAGAAAGCTTAGGTCTTACTCTTAGCTATAAGAAAGGAGAGAAGAGACAGTGAAAAGACAAAGTTCATGCCTTCAACTTTAGGGAGAAGGAACATAAAATAGATAAACAAGTTAATATATAGGAGGTCAGATGGCGATAATTACTATGAAGGGAAATAAAGCAGGGTAAGAAGAATGAAGGGTATTGGGGCTGGGTGGTCTAGGGTAGCCATTGTTTATTGTATAGAAGGAGTATGAGAAAGTCTCTCTGAGAAAGTGACCAAACAGCAGAGATCAGAAGAGATTTATAAACATGGCTATAAGAAGCAGGTGCATTTCAAGAAGAGGGTCTAAGAAGGAGCATGCTCATCTGTTGTCAAGTCAGCATCATTCAGTATCTGGCACTTTGTATTGAAGAGAAGAGTAATAAGAATTTTTCTAAAATTAAAAACAAAACCCTACTTGCAAAAAATATCTAATATTGCCAATTTAAAAAGTGTCTAAATTATTTTCATAGTTTATATATTTGACATTTTTTCCTCCAAATTTTCACTCTTAATTTTAGATATCACTTTATTTTCTTTTCAAGTCCTTTAGGAACTTTTACCTACATCCTTAACTCTAGGACAATGGGGAAATAAGGCCAAGGCAAATTGCTATAGTCAAGTATTATGTATTTACTACCTAAATAGTTAAAGTCAGTTCATAGTGGTTAATTATATCAGCATGCCCCCCTGAAAGTTATCTGTTCCAAGGAACATGGGTCTATAGTTTATTGAGTCATTTTAAGAAAGTTCTCATGGATCACTTGATACAAAGTCAGAGGAGATGTGTGGATTTAGTTAAACCTATCCAGAGTGACAGCAAATGTCACATAAGGTCACTTCTACCACAACATATCCTTTATATCATTTGGATGGAAGTGCCCTAATGAGGGGAATGAAGCGCCCTAATTGTTCTGAACCTGTCCTCTCACTACTGGTGAACTGCTAAAAGACACTCTAAACCATCAAGAGGTATGTGTGGGGTGTGTGGATGCGTGTGTGTGTGTGTGTGTGTGTGTGTGTGTGCGCGTACATGTGTGTGTGTGTTGTATGTATTATGTTTCCTTTTATTTCTGTAGGGAGTCTTCATTACAAGAATTTAGAGATGTTTACTATAATCAATCATAATTTTATTGTTATTCTTTACAAACGATTTTTCCGAGAAAAATAATTTCAACAAATTTTAATACACATTAAACTGAAAAAAAAGTATAAAAAAATCAGAAATATTTCCGACTATATAAAAAAGTCCACCTAATGATTCACTAGATACTTTTCAATTAGTTATTTTATATTACAGAGAAAAAAATCATGTGTGTGAAATGGATTATAAGATCTTTAAAATAAAATGCTTCTTGAAAAATCATTAATGGAAGTAAATATAATGTATCACTGTAAACAACATTTCAACTATTAAAGGGAAATGTAGAAGCATAACTTTGCCAGTTTGTAAAGGGAAGAAATAGTTTCCAATACACCAGTTTTGCTACTATTTTGCTTTGTGAAGTTTTACATAACTGGAATCATTTTATAGTAAGAGCACTATTCAAAAACAACTTTTTGTTGTGACTCAATATCTTCACAAGTAAAAAGCAATTCATGGGTCAATTTATTTTTATTGAAAGCCTATTTTTATTTTTGATTTTGCCAGTGATTTACCATATGAGTACACAAAATTGACATGGTCACTGCCCTTATAGGATCCCAGATAATTAGCTAAAATGTGATGAGAATTAATATGAAGCTTTTCATGATGCCTCATGGTGCCCCCATACCAGGTACTAAAAATAGTCTATAGTGTTATAGAAAGCTTTCTAGAAAAATAATTTTGTTTTATTTTATTTTGTTTTGATTGATTAGGGTTTGTTTGTATTGCTGCCTCCCATTGTCCCATCCCCCACTCTAAAATGGAGAGAAGTGATAGAGGAAAAAGAATAGGAGGTATGAAACATGTGAAAGAGAGCATGCATGTTCTAGACAGAGAAAACTGTGAAAAAATGTGAGAACCAAAAGGGGTATTTAATTATAAGTGGTTACATTTGACAGCACCAAACAATTTCAAACCTCCAAGTGTTCCCTTATCTCATTGTCTTTAATTTCTTCTCTCTGTGCTAACATTCCTTTGTTTTATTCTGTTTTAGTTGATTATTTCAAAGTCTCAGACTTCAGCAATTTGTTCCTAATGCCTCAGTCTGGTATAATATTTCAACAGATGTGTCTATGGATAACTACCCTCTCACATTCCTAATCAGCGGTTTTCCTGGGCAGGGCTGAGTCTTACAGACAGTCTAGACATCGTGGGATGATAGCATGTTGATAAAATTCTTTTTATTTTGTAATGTTCAAGACAGACAGTCATACTTAATTTTTCTATAACAATCTATCTTTTATGACTCTTATCAGTTATTTCTTTTTCATTTCCTGCACTTCAGTTAAATCCTATCCCTCAGCAGAAAAACTGGTAATATGTTTTTATTTCTGATATTACCTAGTTCATTTATAATATTACAGCAAAGATATGATATAACTGATGATATCTTCTTCCAGATGCTTTTATCCTATTTTTAAAAATTCCTTTCTCAGTTATTTTGTGTGAGGTGCTAACTCTATCTCAAGTTCAATTTTTCTTGATTCCAAAGTTATTTTGGAATATTATATCAACATTGCTTTTTGTCACAATAGGAAGGAAGGAAGAAGGGAAGGAAGGAGAGAGGAAAGGAGGGAGGAAAGGAGGCAAGGAGGAAAAGAGACAAGGAGGAAAGGAGGAAAGGATTATAATAATACATTGAACTTTCAAAAGTAGAGAACAAACCTAAGGATACTAGAGATGGGGGTAGGGGGAAGAGGTGTTGGGGAGTGATTGATTGGGTAAGGGGCATAAAGAATAATTATAATTTATAATAATGAATATGCTAATAATAAATAAATAAAGCCAGACCACAGGAGATATTCCAAACCATATGTATTATTAAGAATACATTTGCACTAAGATAATATACAAACCCTCAACTTCTCATAGGTAAACACAGTACAAGGTTACATTTCATACACATCTCTCCTGCTGAAAGGTGAGACACTCCTCTTCCTTCTTGGACTTCTACTATCTGGAACACAGGGTGTCAGGGTAGCCCAGGAGAGAAAGAGACCTAGACAGCTCTGAGGTGTTTAAATAGCTAGACCTAGAAGTGGCTTGCTGTCCAGAGCCATAGAGCCTGGCTGTTGCCTAAGAGCCTGCCTGTCTGGGGCCAAAGAGCTCAGTCATAGCCTGCCCAGGGTCATGAAGCCCTGCCAACAGCCCTCTGGCACTAAAGATATAAATGCTGTGACCTTTCCGCCCTTTTCTCCTTCTTACTGCTTGCACGGCCCTAGGCGTAGATCACCTCTTCATTGCTTTAGATAGCTGAGAAATGTTCCATTTCCCTGAACAATTTTCCCTGTGGTTTTTCCCAGAAAACATCTGCATACTTAATTATCTGCTGATTCCCTCCTGCTGTCTACATAAACTGTGACCTTCTGGCTAATAAATGAGACTTGATCAGAATACTGTCTTGTCTCCATTTCTCGTGTCTCTTGTCCCATCCAATTCCCACTCCCCCCTCCAGGGTCCTCGTTGAATATCTCACAGGTCAGGACATTTTTGGCGCCCAACATGGGGCACTGGATACGGGGGACACCATGAGGAAGACGGCGCATTGGAGGGTCGACCACTGAAAATGAAAGAGTAAAACCTTCGTCCGCTGCAGGAACCTGCTGTATCAGGATAAGGTGAGTAAGTGCGCCTGATAATGGGACAAGAATTAAGTTGTCATGATGTC
>NW_007745849.1:9240-12573 GCF_000696425.1 Galeopterus variegatus
AGGAGTAAAGGTTAAAACAAGTGATCTATTAAGATTTTTTGATTTTGTGAAGAATCTTTGTCCTTGGTTCCCAGAAGAAGGGACTATTAATTATAAAAGGCGGTCTCGAGTTGGAGACGCTTTACAAGATTTTTATGAGACTTTCGGGCCAGAAAAGGTCCCCATCACTTCCTTCTCCTATTGGAATTTAATCAGGGACATGATTCAGGATAGGGAAAAATCCCCAGAAGTTTCAGAAACTGTGGCCCAAACTGAAAAAAAATATTAAAAGCCAGTTCCAAGACTGACCTCCGAAATCCCTCTCCACTGCCTAGGGAGGACATAGATCTAATCTCCCTAGAAGATGAGAGTGAGGAGGTCAAGGCAGCCAGTGCCATACCTAAGAGATCTAAAAAGTATCCACTATTAAAATTCCAGGATGATGAGGAGGCACAGAATCCTGATCCCTCAGGAGTTGATTGGGGTGATCTGGACACAGAGGCCACTGAATATCATTCACCAGATGATGCATTCTTGGCTTAGCCTTTGTTACGCCCTCTCCCTTACAATTTGCCCTCCGCTCCTGCGGTGGTGACAGTATCAGATCCTTTAAAAAATTTAGAGTCAAAGGTTCAACAATTAGCAAAACAAATTCTCTTAGAGGAAAAACTCCAGGTCTTAACAACCAAACTGCAAGAATTACAAACAAAACATAAGAATACAACATGTCAAACTAAAGCGACTGGCTATTGCCCTCCGTTAAACAACACGTTAGCCCCCACACACAGAAAGAGCTCCCTTTCATGTAGATCAAAGTCTTTTTGACCAACTTGAGGCCTTCCCAGTATCCGAATCTGTGGATAATGTGGGACGAATTACCCGCAAACATGACAGGCTGGGATTTAATGGTATCAAAGAGCTAAAAGGCACCATTTGCCAATATGGGCCCACAGCACCTTACACCCTTGCTATATTAGAATCTGTGGCTGAAAGCTGGCTCACTCCTATAGATTGGAACACCCTTGTCAGATTTGTCAGAGCCACATTCTCGGGGGGTGATTACTTACTCTGGAAGTCCGAATTTTTTGAAAACTGCAAAGACATTGCTAGAAAAAACCTTCAGGCTGATAAAGATTGGGGTCTTGATATGTTGACCAGCTCCGGTGACTATTCTAGTATTGAGAAACAAAAAAACTATGACCCAGGTCTATTTTCCCAAACTCAAACAGCCACTTTAAAGGCTTGGAGAAGGCTCCCAGCTAAGGGGGATTCAAGCACTTCTCTTACAGGAGTAAAACAAGGGCCTGAAGGGCCTTTTCCAGATTTTGTTAACCGGCTAATGACAACAGCAGATAGGTTGTTAGGCAATGCAGATGCCAATCTTGATTGTATAAAACAATTGGCTTTTGAAAATGCTAATCCTGCATGCCAGGCGGGCATTAGGCCCCGCAAAATTAAAACTGACCTCCAAGGCTTTCCAAGATTTTTGTGCTAGATTACAAATTCAACATATTACAGGCATTCCCTATAACCCTCAAGGCCAAGGAATTGTCGAAAGAGCCCACTTATCTCTAAAAACTTGCCTTGGAAAAAAAAAGGGGGAATGGTACCCCACAAGAGGCTCCCCCAGGAATTTACTAAGTCATGCCCTTTTCATCCTTAATTTTTTAAATCCTGATGTCAACGGTAAATCAGCAGCTGACCGTTTTTGGCATTCTGAGTCCCAATCACAATTTGCCATGGTCAAATGGAAGGACCCCCTAGATAACTCCTGGAATGGCCCAGATCCAGTTTTGATCTGGGGTAGAGGTTCGGTCTGTGTTTTTTCTCACACTCATAACTAGGCCAGATGGCTGCCAGAACGGCTGGTTAAACAAGTTGATCATAACCTCTCAGCCAGGGATTCACTAGATCCCTGAGCATGTCTTTTTCTTTTCTTTTCCACAGGGTTCATGGCAACCAGCATTTTCTTCCTGATTTTTGGTTTGTCTGATTAGCTGCCCAAGGTCCAGTCCAGCTTTGGAGATCCTGGACTCACTCACCAATTGGTGAACAAACAGTATGGAAAACCATGTGATTGCAAGGGTGGGACAGTTTCTAGTCCTCCTACATCATACGTATCTGTTGTAGATTGTGATACCCATTCAGCTTATTTGTCCTCATCATCTCCCGCTTATAGTTCTGTTGAAAACCCCCCTTTGGTCTGGACTTAATGGATTCCTGCCTTGTCTCTTACCCTTCTTAGGGCTGCTTGTGGGCTTGCTTCTTTTGCTTTCATTGGGTCCTTTTCTGTTCAACAAACTTATGGCATTCATTACACAGCAAATTGAGGCTATTCAGGCAAGTCCTATACAGGTCCATTATCAATGCCTTGAGATGCAAGAACAAAGTGGTGCCTATATACCACCACATTCACCTTAACAAATGCTGCCTCTGTGAGCTGAATTGGATAGCCAAAGACAGGTAAGAGGGTAACATCCCCACACCACCTAAGACAGGAGGGCTGCCTCTGCTGCAGCCTAATCCTATGACGGGTGCTGTGTGCAGGATAGATTGCCCCAACCTAAGACAGGCACAGTTCCCGAGAGGTTCTCTTGGCTTGAAAAAATAAAAAGGGGGGACCTGTCCAGAGCCATAGAGCCTGGCTGTTGCCTAAGAGCCTGCCTGTCCAGGGCCAAAGAGCCCAGTTATAGCCTTCCCAGGGTCATGAAGCCCTGCAAATAGCCCTCTGGCACTAAAGATATAAATGCTGTGACCTTTCTGCCCTTCTCTCTTTCTTACTGCTTGCACAGCCCTAGGCATAGATCACCACTTCTTTGCTTTAGATAGCTGAGAAATGTTCCATTTCCCTGAACGATTTGCCCTGTGGTTTTTCCCAGAAAACATCTGCATACTTAATTATCTGCTGATTCCCTCCTGCTGTCTATATAAACTGTGACCTTCTGGCTAATAAATGAGACTTGATCAGAATACTGTCTTGTCTCCATTTCTCGTGTCTCTTGTCCCATCCAATTCCCACTCCCCCCTCCAGGGTCCTTGTTGAATATCCCGCAGGTTGGGACAGCTTGCCTTACTGTCATTGTTTCTGTCCACATTTGAATAGTCAATACAATATTACTTTACATGGTGGAGATGTAACTGCAAGGAAGGATTAGGAATGTGTTATCTATCCCCCAGAGGAAGATGTAGCATTGTGAACATCTAACATTGTCCTTGCCAAACCATGTTAAGAAGTTTAAATGTTGCTAACAATAAAGCTGATAAATGATGTGCATTTCTTATGAGACTAGCATGGTGAGGAATGGAAAATGCCTTCAAACCAGGAGAAGCTTCCTTTTTAGTGTGCTATTCCAA
>NW_007745849.1:13275-14264 GCF_000696425.1 Galeopterus variegatus
TTTTTTTTTTTTTTCCTTAATTGGACATATTTTTGACACAGAATAAGAATGACTCAGAAGGTATATTTTCACATTCGAGAGTGAAATTTGTACATGTCCACACCAAACTCTGGCAATAATGTGAGTTAGCACTTACATTCTTTTTGAAGAATTATGACTACATACTCTGTTTGGGGGATATGATATGGCAATGTTATTGTCACAATTATATCATAACAATCCTACCCTCCAAGAAACTATTCTAAAGAATTAAAAGCACTAGAATGTTAAGAAATATGTACTGAAATTGTGGTGGCGATGAAAAAAACTAATAATTGACTGTAATAATCATTTCCTAAATTTTATTGCACATATATTGTGGAATAGTACACATCTAATAAAAAGATGCTTTCTCTTTTGCCCAGGAAATGTATTCTAAGTTATCATTAAATATGATAATGTGACTTTTTATATTTGTATATACACATGATTAAAATTCTATACTCATAATAAAAGTTGTGGAGAGTGAAATTACACCAGACTCTTAATATCTATTAGCTTGAGGGAGTGGGGTTTGGGGAAAGAAATAAAGTATAGCAAAAAAACGTGGCAATATTGTACCAAATGGTATTTTATCCAATAAAAATGCAATACAAAATCCAGTCAGTCATATTGCCTGATATGTATTAACATGGTTAAGAACAATATCTGAAATGCTACATGAACAAATAAACGTTTATTTCTTTAGCTGCCTGGAAGGTAGAAAGCAAATGTCTTGAAATTCTGGGGCTTTAATATGTTTTCAACAATCAAGAAACATTTTCTTAAAAAAAGGCATAAATTAAATCTTCACAGAAACTATGTTTTACATTATGATGAGTGGTTCAAGCTTTCCTCATTTGTGCTTTCTGTATACTCTCAGTGGGGACCTTGTACTTTATATAGAGGTTGCTATGAACTAAAATATACCAGTCCCATGGATTATACCCAGTGCTGTTGTTTAACACTAG
>NW_007745850.1:0-1359 GCF_000696425.1 Galeopterus variegatus
GGATGGTCGGGGAAAAAGAAAAAAGAAATATGTATCTAGTATCTTAACTGATAAAAAAAAAAACTTTGTTTTCAAGAGACACACCATTATTTCTGAATATTGTCTTTAAACATAAGTAAATTCAATGACAGTAAGAATTTTAAGGAAGGATAAAAGTCCTGAGAAAATGGCTGTTGTGGTACAATATATATTTACAATTAGGGTGAGATAAGTGTATGTTTAGACTTAGTGTCTTAATTATTAAACAATAACCTTTTTTCTGAGTTTTTTTTCAGTTTTGTTAAGAGGATTTCATAGGATAACAGAAGTAACTTTTTTAATTAGAGGAGCTGTACTATTATTTCTTAATAGACTTAAACTTAAGACTTGTAGCTTCAAGAAAAACCTCATAGAAGTAAGACCTTAACTACACCTAATCATCAGAGGAGAGAGAGACAAAGAGACAGAGACAGAGAGACAGAGACAGAGACTGATTTCATTTCCCGTGGGAATAAAGACAGGCCCTAATGGTTCAGCTGTAACCACACCTTGGAACTCCGCCTGCCCCTCGTTTCCACCCTCCAACCACATCTCTTCCTGTAGCTCCTCAGACTTGCCTACTTTCCATCATAACTTGATCCTTCCTCAGTCTTCTCCTTCTCAGTAAAGACAATATCACCCTCTGGTCGCTCCAGCCAAAGACCCAGGAAGCGTCTTTAAGTCCACTGCTCTTGTTCCCCACATAATCCAACAGTGAAACCCACCAGCTCCAGCGCAAACTGGACCCTGCACCCACCCGCTCTTTTTTGTCTAAATCACCATCATGGATCCTCATGATGGTCATCCTGCTTTCCCTCTTGCTACCTGACTCTTCATTCCCAGCAGTCAAGTTATCTTTTGCAAGTGTTATGTCTGTCGTGAAGATGCCAAAGTACACTGAGTATAGCTTAGGTGTGCAGAAGCAGAATCTGGTCTATCTAATGTTGTGCGCAAACCACCCGCCATTCACTATCACATCGCCCATTTTATTCTCTTCATAGCACTTAGCACAATTGGTAATTATTTCATGTATCGTCTGACACCCCTCACTCCGCCCCCACAACTGGTTTTCTTCTATATCACCAGTATCCAGAACAATGCCTGTAGATTGTAAATGTAAAAAAAAAAATTTACATGAGCGTCCTTCCGTCCGCCTGTAATCCTCTGCGCTCCCCTCTTCTGACTTGCGGCACCACTTCCTTGAGAGAGTCTTCCTGTCTGCCAGGTCTAGTTTGCATTCCTTTGTCATAAACCTGTGCAGGGATGTGCCCTTGCCTTCACGGTACTCACTCTGGCTGTGGATCATACACCTATCTGTGGGTCTCTCCACTAGAATGTGAG
>NW_007745850.1:1891-14263 GCF_000696425.1 Galeopterus variegatus
AATCCCCATTTTTTACCTAATGAATGAATGCCTATATTGGCTCCAAAACAAAATAGCTAGTGATATTGGCTGGACTGTCACATCCACATTCATGTCCACTAAGGAAGAAATTGTCCTTTGGTCCAGTCTAAATTGCTGAATTAGAATCACAGAAGTGCTGAGTCTTCTGACTGTCACTCACTGGCTATGTGAACTGGGTAAAAGGTGTTACAGCAGAGATAAGTGGAGAGACTCCTAACAACACAGATGCCTTCCTTCCTTCCCAGGGATGGGATGCTGACTGTTGTTTCTTACCACTCCCCCAAATCAGCAAGTGGCGGCCAACACTTTCCATGTGGACAGATATGCGTATTTTCTTAGACAATAACTGGCCACAGCAAATAGATCCTTATTACTTCAAGGTTGGCACAAGATTTTATCCTCTATTGTTTTCCTATAGAAAACAATGACAGCCTTTATGGATTGAATTTTGTCCCCCCAAAAGATATATTTTAAGTTCTAAACCCCAATCTCTCTGAACGTGACCTTATTTGAAAACAAGCAATCAAGTTAAAATGAGGCCATACTGAATTAGGGTGGGCCCTAATGCAATGACTGGTGTCATCATAAGAGAAAGATATAGAGAGAGGAACACTAAGTGCTGCTGGCAACCACCAGAAGCTGGGACAGACACAGGTACAGGTTTCCCTCAGAGCCTTCAGAGGGAGCATGGCCCAGCCAACACTGATTTCAAACTTCTGGCCTCTAGAACTGTGAGAGGACACATTTCGGTTATTTTAAGTCACCCAGTTTGTGGTAATTTGTTGCAGCAGCCTTGGGAAACCAATACAACAGCCATTAGGAAATGTTCTTTTTTGTTGATATAGACAGGTGCCATTTTGCAAAGATGTGCGTATCTTTCTGTCTCTATAACACCTTAAAACACCAACTGATAAACTAATTCCTCTGTCTTCAGTCCACCGTCCCTAAATTAGAAATAATGCTCTTTGACATTGTAATGCTCTTCTTCTTATATAAATTGGGACGTTATTTGACCCAGGATTCTTCCTATTGAGGACTGACCATCACCCTGTTTATGGAAAGGGGTTAGTGTTTGTTATTTTGAATTTTCATCCCTTGAAGGCCCTAACTCAGGATAGGGGAATCAAAAGGTCTAACAGGTAACATTCAAATAAAGATGAGTGAAAACAAACTCTGCAGTATGTTTATTTGTAATTTAGGTATTTATTTCAGGCTATCTCTATGATATATGTATGTATATCAACATGTCAGACCCTTAGGATTCAAATTCCTTGCAGATTATAAAAAACTTGGGATATGAAGATTATGCTATTCTTAGGATTTAATTCTAAAGCATTATCTCAGAAATGAATTATACATTTCTTTTATATCCCACATAGTACAGTACAAGAAACACAGTGAGACAAAAGGATAAATATCGCATGATTTCACCCACGTGCAGTACCTGGAGTGCTCAAATTTATAGAGACAGAAAGTAGAGTGGCGGTTGCCAGAGTCTGGGGGAAGGGCGTATGGGGAGTTACTGTTTAATAGATTTTATTTTGGGTAAATGAAAAAGTTCTGGTAAATGAAAAGTTCTGGAGTGATGGTTGCCAGCAATGTGAATGTACTTAATGCCACTGAACTGAACACTTAAAAATCATTAAAATGGTCAATTTTATGTTATGTATATTTCGCCACCATAAAAAAGAAAAGAAATATGTCAGAATCAGTAAATGCAATTTAAGTGGAAATTCTGGATAAAATGGATAGTGTTTTAAGACATTATAATTTTTTTCAACTTTTATTTATCTTTTGTTTTGAATCGGTAATATCTCCACAGTGTTAAATATATACATATATATAAATGCACTGTAAAGTCTAGCTCCTGCACCACCCCTGTCCTCTCCATGACCCCTCAAGCCTCTCTGGGTTACCACCCTTGCTAGTTTCTTGCATAGCCTTCCAATCCAGGGTGATAGTCACAAAAGTTAGCAGCTCTCTGACACAGGCATGGACTCAGCAAAATGTCAATCCTGGTTCAGGTATTTCCTTATGCTGTGAAAACCAAATACAAATACATTTCCTCATTTTCTCGCTTTTCTCACACCAAAGGTGGCATGCTCCACACACAGTTCTTCAGTAGGCTCCCATCTTAAATTAAGAGTGCTACTTTTTCTTGCTTAATCCAATTATGAGCATAGGAATAGTACCACATACTGGATACATAATATCCCATTTCAACCCTGTGAGGTGGGCATTGTCATCTCCATTTCACAGAAGAAACTAAGATTCCACAGCCACAACACAAGTGAGAGGCAGCCTTGAAACAAGTACCCCAGTCAGATGAACTCAAGAAGCTGCCCGCTTCTCAGCTAAGTGCAGGGGCTTCTGCAAGTAGCTGCAAATGCATAAATATTTGGAAAGGCTCAAAGACTGCTTCACACCTGTTTCCAAGGTAATTCATGTGTATGTGAAATGAACAGTGCATGAATAAGGGGGGGGGGGGGTTAGAACTTATTTTAAAATAATTTTAGGTTCACAGGTAGTTGCAAAAACTGTAGGCGATCCCATGTAGCCTGCGCACGGTTTCCCCCAATGGTACATAGCTAAAGTATAATCCCAAAAGCAGGGAACTGACATTGGTACAATCCACAGCATTTATTCTGATTTCAGTAGTTTTACATGCACTTATTTGTGTGTGTGTGTGTGCATGTGTGCGTGTAGTTAAATGCCATGCAATGGTACATAGCTAAAGTATAATCCCAAAAGCAGGGAACTGACATTGGTACAATCCACAGCATTTATTCTGATTTCACTAGTTTTACATGCACTTATTTGTGTGTGTGTGTGTGCATGTGTGCGTGTAGTTAAATGCCATTTTATCAGATGTGTAAGCTCATGTAATCACTAACATCATCAAAACACAGAACTGTTCCCTCAGCATAAGGCTCCCCTAGCAGACCCCTTTATAGCTGTAACAACTCCTTCCCACCATCCCTAAACTCTGGCAACCACTAATCTCTATAATTTTGTATCAAGACTGTTAAATGGAATCCTACGGTACGTAATCCTTTTGTAATCAGAAAATTTACCTTACGATCCATCCAAGTTATTATAAGTGTCAATAGTTTATTCCTTTTTATTGCTGAGTAGTATTCCATGCTACAGATGTACTACCACAGGTGCTTTAATCGTTCACCTGTTGAAGGGCATTTGTGTTATTTCCAGTTTAGGGCCGTTACAAATAAAGCTGCTATGAACATTCACATGCAGGTTTTTGTGCAGATAGATGTTTTCATTCTCTGGGATAAATGCCCAAGAGTAAAATTGCTGAGCTGTACGATAAAACCGTGTTTAGTTTTTTAGAAAACTGCCAAACTGTTTATAAGTGCCAGAGTGGATGTACCATTCGACATTCCCACCAGCAATGTGTGCAGTCAGTTTCTCCTCATCTTTACAGCATTTGGTGTTATCACTATATTTTATTTTAGCCATTTTGATAGTTGTGTAAAATCTCATTGTAACTTTCACTTGCATTCCCCTAATGGCTAACGATGTGAAACACCTTTTAACTTGCTTACATGCCATCTATATATCCTCTTCAATGAAATGTCTGTTTATATCTTTTGTTCATTTTTAAATGTATTGTTTGGTTTTTTGAGATTTTTTTACTGTTGAGTTTTCAGAGTTCTTTACATAGTCTAGATATAAGACACTTGTCAGATATGTGAGCTGCAAATATTTTCTCCCAATCTGTAGTTTATCTTTTCGTCCTCTTTATAGGATCTTTCAAAGAGCAAAAGTTTTTCATTTTTATGAGGTCCGATTTCTCACTTTTTCCTCTTATTAATCATTCTTTTGGTGTCAAATCTATATACTCTGTGACTAGTCCTAGGATGTAAAGATTTTCTCTTTTTTTTTAATCTGAAAGTTTGATAGATTTATATTTTCTGTTTTGCATGATCTATTTTGAGTTGATTTTTGAGGCTTGGTTTCAGGTTCATTTCTTTACCCATGCATGTCCAATTGCTCCAGCACCATTTGTTGAAAAGTCTGTTCTTCTTCCATTGAATTACTGTTGCACATTTGCTAGGCATGGAGCAATGAACAAAACAAAGTCCATGCCCTTGAGAAGTTTATATTCTAGGAGAGGAGACCAACAATAAACATATGAGTACAAAAAGTGTTTATCATAAAGTGAAATAGCGTTAAGCATTATAAAGAAACATAAATTAGGGTAGAGTAATGCAGTTGAAAAGTTTGTTCTTTTAAACAGGGTGGCCTTTGAGGATATAAGACAAAATAAAATGACAAATTAAATTATGCAAATAGCTGGGGGAAAATTATTCCAGACAGAGAGAACCAAAAGAGAAAAGGCCTCTGTGATAGGAATGTGCTCAGTATGTTCAGGAACAGGAACAGGACCCTATGGTTTGAGGGGTGATCTAAGAGGAAGAATGGAAACAGGAAGCCAGGGCCTTGCAGATGTCATAGCCTGAGGCCGAACACCCTAACTGGTCTGTGTATTTTGACCAAGATAGCCAAAGAAAGGCAGCATAATAAAACCCATCACTGTACTCGGTTTTACTGGTTTTGTCCACAGCTTGCAACATGACTTGCGAAATCGTTCGTTCACTTGATAAAATTTGTTGTGTACTTACCATGAACCATGTACTGTGGTAAGTGTCTAGAATGCAAAGTGAAATAGAATATGATACTTAATATTTACCAGTTCACAGGATAGTGGGGGTACAGGGACATTCAGTGCCAGTATAATGCCCGCAATGTGATAATTAGATATTTGTGAACATGGAGTATCTTACATAGAATAAGAATGCCGTGAAAGCACTAAAGAGAAAGTCTTGGGGTGTGTAGAGTCAGGCTAAGGGCACCAGTAATCATTTAAAGAAATACTTGAATTGGATCTTGATAGGGTGACTATGAGTTTAGGAGAAAAGACAAAGAATATTTTATAGAGAGGAACATTAGTGGCAAAGTCACATAACCTCAAGGCTTCATCCTATCTCCATTACTTAACCGAGAGTATTATTCATCTTCCGGTCATGGAAATGTGACTCTGATGACCGGGATTATCTATTCAGCTGGACATGGTTCAATAGAAAAGAAAGCCACGAGAATTAGAAATCCTGACATTATCCCTCTGAGTTGCATTATCTCAAAATTTACTTAATGTACTCAAAATGCTCTAACCATAGATATAAGCCTAACCATTCTGCTTCAGGTCACCCAACCGCTCATTCGTCAGGCAAGTTTGCCTGATGTTTCTCCTCTAGACATCGTCTATGTGATGTATGCCCTGGGAGTAGCACTACAGGAAACATTCTTTCATTACTGCGACTAACCATGTCCTGTGATCTCAGATTTGAGGGTCCTATCTAACCATTCAAATTAGGTGAACTGCTTTAAAATTATTATTGTTGGGCCGGCCCGGTGGCACACTGCTACAGTGCACTAGTAATATTGATTTGATCAACGTGTGTCAGCATTGAATCCCAAAAATATGTATAATCAATGATTCAATAAAAAAAAATCTTTGTTTTTATGTATGCTTGTTCTTATTTTAGTACTGCCTGTTTTTTATAATTTCTTGCTCTTAAATAGAAGTTACTCCTTCATCTATCTCTTGAGTGTACTGGACATTATTTTAAGGTGTTTGTCAGACTGCTCCGTAAAATTAGTTTTGTATGGAGTGAATTTATGTTCATGTTCTAATTATTGATTTTTTAAAGATTATATTTAATTTTAATAAAAAAAATAAAATAAAATTATTATTGTTATTATCATTATTATTATTATTATCATCATCATCGTCATTATTATTATTATTACTAAAAAAAATAAAATAAAATTATTGTTATTATCATTATTATTATTATTATCATCATCATCGTCATTATTATTATTATTACCTGCCATGTGACAACAATTGTTCGTATCCTGCCATGTGACAACAATTGTGCTCAGCTTTGGGCAGGAACAAGTTTCCTTCTCTGGTCTTACACTAAAGAAACTGACAACATTACTGGAGAGACAAGCCTCAAAATTATGAAATAATTGGGAAACAGTTATTGCCCACATGTTGACAGAGGTGTACATCTCCTCCAAATGATGCAACACATATGCTGAGGACATGCTAAATAAAATTTTATGAGAGATTCACTCCTCTACATTTTCAGTACCCTTTCTGAAATTCCAATATCCAGGAAAGAATAGGCCTTCTCAGGAAAGTCCTGAAATAAAAGCCCCAGTTGAGTCCAGGAGAAAGACTTGACTTTCAAGTTTCAGATTGCACTGGAAGTGGTGAGCCAGAATGGGCTCCCCACGAGGGTGCTGTACGTGCTGTATGCCAGGATAAGATGAGGTGTCAGAAAGAACTAAGTTGGTACCAGATACAAAATATGCCTTACTCACAATTTTGCATTATTTCATAATAAAATTTACAGCTATTTTTAAAAGTCAAAAGAATTTACCCTTTGGACAAGGAACCAAAGTTATTTGTATATAGAATATATGTGCAATCATTACCAATCAGAGCTTAAAATATTTCATGACATGGAAAACCATTCATGATAAGTAGGGGAAAACAACTAGAAAACTAGTGCACAACAATCATAATCCAAAGGAAGGAAAATGAGAGGGAAAAAAATATATCACAACATTACTGGTGATATTCTACAGGGTATGTTTCCCACCCTGTTGCATTGTTTAAGTTTTGTACAATAAACATGCTTTACTCTAATATTAAGATAAATAAAAATTATTTAAATGGAAAATATCAACAAAACATTCTTTCTGATATTCATCCTTATGCCAGCTTCCATGGAGTTTGGAAATAAACCATTATACCCAGTCCCAACTGCTGTGCTGAAAGGTCACCGTAGTGCAGGTTGCTTTACCCCAAGTCAATGTGTTCCTGCTCCTGGCTGTTCCCCACACATCCTGGGTGCTGGCTCTGACTCAGGGAAGACATGTGACTTGTACTCTGTGGTCTCACTATCTAGCCTAGAATACACACTATGTTCATGATGGAAAGGAATTTTTAAGACTCGTGGTTTAAAGTGATATGATGAAATATTCTAAAAGTAATAAATGAAGGGTGGACTGAATGTTTCTGAACCCCCAAAAGAGAACAAAGTTCAAAAAATAAGTTTCTTTTTTGCTTAAATCTATTATTTATTTTTCCTGAGTATGATATAAACGAGAACAGGAGATTCTCTCAAGCACAAGGTACAAAAAGATCTGGAGATCTAATGAAATTTGTAGTATTACAACTCTTTAAGCATATTTTAAAAAATTTTAAATATCCAGTGAAAAAGAGTTATCTTACCTAACTTTTTAAAAACCACAGGTATGAGAACAGGAGATTCTCTCAAGCACAAGGTACAAAAAGATCTGGAGATCTAATGAAATTTGTAGTATTACAACTCTTTAAGCATATTTTTAAAAATTTTAAATATCCAGTGAAAAAGAGTTATCTTACCTAACTTTTTAAAAACCACAGGTAAAATAAAGATGAAATGTAAGGTAAAGGAGTGAGCTAAAATTGTTTTGAGTGGTCTGTATAATTTTAATATCTACATCTCCATAAATATGTATACACACAAACATACACATGTACATATAAAAACAAACACATATATACATACACATATGTATGAATTTAACATATCCACATTACCAACCTTCCATCTACTTTTTTTTCATATGACCAAAGAGCACCTGGGCCTACCTAGCAAATAATTTCAGAACCACTCACAACACAGATAGTCATGAACAATCTAAGTGAAATGCACAGACATAGCACAGGCGATCTGAAAGCCTGATTGCCATTGGGTTCAATCTGACATTGCTGCCACATAAATCAGTGCCTCATTTCGGCTCATGTGCATAATATAGTCAGATTATGCAAAAGGTACACATGGTGCTGTGGCAAGAGACCACAGTAACCTCAAATGAGCAATGCTATGAAACGCAGATCATCAACATGACTTAGCTTCTCTTCTGGTCTCACAACAATAATTTGCAGTGTTCTGAGTTCTAGATAAACATCACAGCAGGGGACCTGGCCACAATGATCATTTGTTCTGATAACCTCCGGTGTGTGCTGTTAGAATCTTCTTCAGGCAAGAGGCCAACACAAATTTAGGATGATCAGTCATGTAAACAATTACGATGGAAGTAAAGTGCAGAAGGAAATTTGCAACAACTCTACAGAGAATACGGACTGAGAAACCAAAATGTCCCAGGAAAGAAGGTCAAGGCGCCCATCTGTAAAGACAACATTTCACACAATTTTACATAAATGTAAGGTAATTGAAACTTTTTGTGGAATTTACAGTAATTGTACAGCATCATACTTCTATTGAGTGGTTTATACTTCATTTCAAACCATGCAATGTTGCAGCAGCTTTATTTTAAAATCAAGAAAAATAACATTACCGTGAGTCACATATGCTCTATGAATTTTCAGATGTGTTCATGCTTTTCCGCTTGACCTTAGATTTTTCTTCAGAAATTAGAATTTGAAATCACTGAAGAGCAAGGAGTGGTGAATATGTGTCCCCAACAGCTCTAACCTCAATGTTTCCACCTCCCCCATTCCACAGCCACTGCTGTCTTAGTTGGATCAACTTTAGTCGTTATTTGAGATTGTGAATGCTAGGAATAGGAAAAATGACATGAATTAAAGGAGCATAAAATGAGTTTTGGAAATATCCATAAATGAGTCTAATTTCCTAATGGTTAAAAAAGAGAGAGAATACCAACATGACGTATAGTCTTTAAAAAGATGTATTTTCGTTTCTATTTCTTTTTAAGTTTTATCTTGTTTTTAATTGACATAATAATTGGACATATTCATGGGGTACAGTGTGATGTTTCAACACATGTACACAAGGTGTAATGATCAAATCAGGGTAATTAACTTATCCATCACCTCAAACATTCATCATTTCTTTGGTAGAACAGTCAAAATCCTCTTATAGCTATTTTGAAATATGCAGTACATCATTGTTAACTATGTTCTCCCTACTGTGCAATAGAACACCAGAACTTATTCCCACTTCCATTTTTTGAAGTTTTTCTCTCTTTAAATTCTGAACTTCCTATCTTCGAAATGCAGAACATGTTCATGTCCTCTGCTCGTCTCTTATTTTGTAAGAATCACCAAGTTTATTATCCTCTTGCTTAAGCCCAGAAATGAGAAAGGAGTTGCTTTTACGTTTAATTTGTGTGTGTGTGTGTGTGTGTGTGTGTGTGTGTGTGTGTGTGTGTGTGTGTGTGTTAATTCGAGTATCTGTTGGGAAACAAAGCCATGATAAAAAGGAAAAACAGGAACCAACACCTGACAACAATAAAAAAAATCTTGGTTTCAAACATCGCACAATTGGCTGACACATTTTTTCCTGTGGGCGACAGCTGCACGGCTCACGGATGCACGTTTTGCCTGCTGTAGCACTGAGGGGGTTGGTGTAAATAGGAAGTGATGAGGAAAATCAATTTGGGGCAAACACGTTTTTTCAAGGCTGTAACAGGAAGAGATAGGAAGCCCAGGAAGATACTCGACAGATACTGCACTCTGCAGAACGGAGGAAGCAGCATGCTGAAGCGCTCGGCTGGTTATTTTGAGTTGTTGAACGGAAACGGGATACAACAAGGGACGCAGATAGGAGGCGTCTTGTTGCATAGCAACGCGCAGGACAGAAGCTGCTGGACGTGCTGAGACCTTCTGTCTGTACGGAGACCGACGAGAAACGGCTTAAAACAAAGGAAAAGAAGAACAAGGTTAATGAAATAAGTTTGCAAAGTATATATGAGGTTCCATATTTCTTTGTAAAAGCATATTTTTAGTATAGGAATATTACAGTACTTGTATCTTTTAATGTTATTTCACAGAGTCGATTTTAACACATGAACTGTGACGCCTGTACTTCCACCTGCCTCCGTACTGCACGCCTCGCTTTGCATCCACCACCTGCCTAGAACTTTCCAGAAAGGTTCACAGGTGGTTAGGTTGGGGTGGCGGGTCGTGTTTATGAACTCTGGAAGACCTGACTCAGCCCGAAAAGTCAGTGTCTCATAGAAATTAGTGGTCAGTTAGCTTAAGAACTATCGGTAGGGTGGGGATGACACATGGGGGGGAGCGAGAGTGCTCAGCCCCCCATAGACAGGCACGTTCCACCTCCCGACGCCCACCCCAGCCCCGTCTCCTGTCCACTGGGCTCCCCCGGGGGACTTCCTGGGCAGTAGCTCCTATCAACGACCCCTGACCGAAGAGAGAGATGGGGAGCCACATACAAGAGTATTTCTTTCTTAGGAAGCTCCTCATACAAGCAGGGAAATGTGCAAAGTGGAGAAGTTCATCCTTTGGGGCAGGAAGTTCTCTCCGGAAATAATGCCCAGTTTCCTGCTGCCAGAGACCGTCAGCCCTGTGGCTGGTTCTGCTTCCATGCAAATATAAAAGCCTGCTTCCTTCCCGCTGCCCCCGATGTTCCTGAAACGTGGCTCTTTCTTCACGTCGAACCATCAAGCTACACTTTTCCAGACACTGCGCCTCCACTGCCTCTCTTGAGCTGGTTGGCAGCCACCTCCCCACATCTCTCCTGCAGAGGGGCGCTGCTGAGGGAACAGGGGACCCACGTGTTCACCCACCAGTGGCGGTAGGGTGGGGATGACACATGGGGGGGAGCGAGAGTGCTCGGCCCCCCATAGACAGGCACGTTCCACCTCCCGACGCCCACCCCAGCCCCGTCTCCTGTCCACTGGGCTCACCCGGGGGACTTCCTGGGCAGTAGCTCCTATCAACGACCCCTGACCAAAGAGAGAGACGGGGAGCCACATACAAGAGTATTTCTTTCTTAGGAAGCTCCTCATACAAGCAGGGAAATGTGCAAATTGGAGAAGTTCATCCTCTGGGGCAGGAAGTTCTCTCCGGAAATAATGCCCAGTTTCCTGCTGCCAGAGACCGTCAGCCCTGTGGCTGGTTCTGCTTCCATACTAATATAAAAGCCTGCTTCCTTCCCGCTGCCCCCGATGTTCCTGAAACGTGGCTCTTTCTTCACGTCGAACCATCAAGCTACACTTTTCCAGACACTGCCTCTCTTGAGCTGGTTGGCAGCCACCTCCCCACGTCTCTCCTGCAGAGGGGCGCTGCTGAGGGAACAGGGGACCCACGTGTTCACCCACCAGTGGNTCTCTCCTGCAGAGGGGCGCTGCTGAGGGAACAGGGGACCCACGTGTTCACCCACCAGTGGCACCACTAGGCATTATTTCAGGAAAAATCATGCCCTCCCCAAAAAAGAAAGGATGTACTTCATAGAAACTTTCACTTTGGCAGTACCCAAGACAAAAACCCACCACCAGCAATATTTCTAGATGGAGGATGTCCTGTGGGGTTGAAAACTTCAGGGAGAATGCCAGAGAATTCAAAAGAGCCATGAACCAACGCTGACCTAGGAAAGGATGAGAAGTTGGAGTAAATGTTAGCCGATGTCCCACTGTTATCTTTCTGTGGGTAATGTTTTTGTTGTGCAATATTTTTTGAGTATTAACTTTTTGCACAATGATGTTATAGATACACATTATGGTTATGACCATGGACTCTGGAATCACAATACTGGGCTTCATGCCAGTCTCCCCGCTTAGCCAGCCTGATGGCCTTTTGGTTTTCTCATCTGTTAAATGGGGATAATCACACCAGGTATGTCATTGGGTGGTGAGCATTCAGAAAGAAANTCTGTTAAATGGGGATAATCACACCAGGTATGTCATTGGGTGGTGAGCATTCAGAAAGAAAACTCACTTGAAGCATATAAATAGTACACATACAAATATATAGTAAGCACTCATTAAATATTAGTGATGAGCATTCTGGCAAACCAATTTTGGAAGATATAAACCTTAAAAGATCCTAATCCACATCACCTAAAGTGATGAATAATGTATGCAAATCTCTGCATAAAAAAAATGTGGAAAATAATTTTCCTCAATGAAATATCAGGAAATCAAGATTACATGATGTGTGCTCTTTTTAAAAATATATATACTTAAATTGATAACTGTATACACATATTGAAATTTTTTGTTTTGTTTTGTTTTGTTTGTTTTTTGGCAGCTGACAAGCCTGTACACAGATCCAAACCCTTAACCTTGGTGTTATAACACTACATGCTAACCAACTGAGCTCACCAGCCAGCTCACATGTTGAAAATTGAGCTTCAATTTTTCCTATTTTTTTCTTAATCAAAAGTTGATTTATTATAATACATTATAATCATTTCTTTTTTTTGTTTGTTTTATTTTGTTCCTTTTTATTGAAATATAGTTGATTGTACATATCTGTGGAGTACC
>NW_007745850.1:16543-16749 GCF_000696425.1 Galeopterus variegatus
GAAGTTACAGTAAGAGACATAGGTGGGGTTAAAGTTTTAACAAGCTTAACAATAGAAGCTAGTAACATTAGGTAAAGACAAGTCAGATGACATTCCATTAAGGCAATTAAGTGATCAACCAACAAAAGCTTGATCTTAGCAAACCTTCCTTCTTACAGCAATTTCCCAGTATCTTTACATATCAATCAGTAACTAGTCTGTCTTTG
>NW_007745851.1:0-305 GCF_000696425.1 Galeopterus variegatus
ATTCAGTCAGCAAAGAATTTAAATAATTCTTACTGAAACGGGGCCTCAAAAAAAAAAAAAAAAGTATTAAGCACAATCAGCTTATGATGATGGCCAGTCCTGTGCCAGTTCCACTGGATTGCAGTGCCGTGATTTATTTGGTACAAGGTAATACTGATTTTTGCCCTGGTTTGTACGTCAAGTGCATCTCAGAACAGCTCATCAGAAACAGCCTAATTAGTTGGCTGCACTAATTCATCCTTTATTAATGTGCTCCTGCACATTATATGCCCTGCAGGAAATAGGTGATTCAGATAATAAAAGGA
>NW_007745851.1:2274-2568 GCF_000696425.1 Galeopterus variegatus
AGCTTACTGGATCCAATAAGAACTAGAACTTCTTTATGACTGGTAAACAGTCTAATGTATATAACAGTTAATTTTCTTTCTTGTTTCTCAAATTACTTTCTGCAAGTTCTGGGAGGGGCTCCTGGACCTTTCAATTAAGAGCTCCATTAGGTGCCTCATGGCAGCACACCATTGGTGCAATTGACCAAACATATGGTAGAACATTCTAAAGATAATGGGTCCATTGAAAGAATGAAAATGCAATACAGGTCAGAAAAAGGGTAACACCTGAGAGTTCCCTTCATGAAATAACTA
>NW_007745851.1:8058-8365 GCF_000696425.1 Galeopterus variegatus
ATTACATGCTGGGTGATTAGAGAATGTGGAAACTGTCTTATTCATTTTGTGATCTGTAATATAGTAGAGAATGGTAGAAGATCCTTAAAGATGGGAGACAGGCAAAAAATAGTTCCCATTCTGAAAAGAAGGGAAAAGGTAAATTTTACAAAGTATATAAAGCTTACAACAAGATTCTAGAATGAATATCCAAGTTTAAAAGGGAAGTGGTTATTCTTAAGAGTAGGTCTGTGAACTACACCTGTAGGGCCAAATTGTGCACAGTGCCTGTTTTATACACACAGTTTTACTGGAACACAGCCATTCC
>NW_007745851.1:13957-14263 GCF_000696425.1 Galeopterus variegatus
AAAGTAAGTTAAAGCTGAAATTGCCTTCATGTTTGTCACAAGAGGAAGTACTACCTAATGTTGATGGAAAACAAAGCCAAAAAGCAAATCCTCAACTATTAACTTTACCTTCTATTCAGGAGAAAGATTTTTGGACTAAAAAGGATACAATAAACACTAATATCTAGGAAAAGAAACCTAAAGTGGGTGGAGATTATATGAAGCCCCTAGCTATTCTAAATGAGGTGAATCCCTGACTCTTGAGAATTACATGCTGGGTGATTAGAGAATGTGGAAACTGTCTTATTCATTTTGTGATCTGTAATA
>NW_007745852.1:0-463 GCF_000696425.1 Galeopterus variegatus
GATTAAATGTGGCAATCCTTGTACAATTCTGGCACTTTATAAGTGCTCAATAAACGTCAGCTTTCATGATTTGTCTTGCTTGTAACTCTGCAGAGAAAATCACTTTCTATCATCTTTGGGATCCTCGTTGACTATGTTCTTGGTCAGCTATTTTGTACACTTGATCTGCACTTGCCAATTTCTTTCTATTCTCTCCTTCCTACGTTATTCTTCTCTTTTCTCATCCTCCGCAGACCCACTGCTGATTGTGCTGTTCAAGGGAACTAGCAAAGCTCCCAGTGACAGATTCAAATAAACCTACCCGTAATCTTTGGAAGTGCAGTTACAATTTCTTTTGTAAAACTTACTACTGCAACGGTCAGTATTAGTCTCTGGTCTGTTTAAATTTTCATCGGGCCGTAGACATAAATATATTGTCTTCTAAGACTTTAGATCTCACATAAGAAAATGAACATTCTCTGTC
>NW_007745852.1:2179-2402 GCF_000696425.1 Galeopterus variegatus
ACGTGTCCATATTTTATACCTCTGAGAAGTCCGTGGCACAGCTAGTGTGGTGTGTAGACTGCGTGGTGGTCTCTTTTCATGATTGAATGACTTACGTGGCCTGGACATCGCACACCTGTGACAGTGCGCCTTGCCACTAAGGGCCGTGGCAACCCCGCGTTAGCCATTTAAATGTGTGGCCGGCCTTCCTGCCACACAGTGATACATGTACTGCCACCAACGG
>NW_007745852.1:3751-4982 GCF_000696425.1 Galeopterus variegatus
TTTTAATTTTTAAAAATGTATCTGCTTTGGGTAGGATTATATTTCAGTTGTACAAAATAGATAATCTTATCAGCGTAATTAATAAAAAAGTTAATATAAACATATTTCTAAAACTTTAATTCTCTGATACAAAAATTTTAATCTGGGTATTGAAATCCCATAAACTCTAACTAGTAGTTGCTGCTGCTGTTTACCCCAGCTGATTCAAAAGTGAGACTTAATAAGATTATTCTGTTTTGGCTACAAATTGATAGGACTATTTTAGCCCTTTTAAAACTAATTTAGAACGGTTTAAAGCTAATTAAAATCTTGAAATGTTTTAAAGTATTTTAGGAACTTTTAAAAAACTCTTAACAAGCTTTAAATTTTATTGGAAGCTAATAAGTATCTTGAAATAATTTCCATATCAAATATGCTAACTGTTTAATATTTTAATGCTGGATGAAAAATTTAAAGCTACCAAGGATTAACCAAGATAGAAGTATCCTCATAGAATATTTCTCCTGCTTTGTTTTCCAAAGATTATATGGTATTGCTGTCAATTATTTGGGGGGAAAAATAATAATGAAAAAGAGATAAAATATTAAACATAAAAGGTTTAGTCTCTTATGTTGGATTACTTAGTTAATATTGAGGTTAGTTTTATCAAAACCTGTTCACATATCTGTTGACTTCTTCCACCAAAGGATTCTTGATTTTTTAAATTTTAACTATAGATTTCCTACCGGAGAGTTTGAATCCCCACAGAGGGGGATTTCCAAGAGGCCATCTGGCAGCTGCTCAAGGTCAGAAGTGAAGCTAGACAGTTCCTCCTAGGCAAGTGGCCAAGACTACAGTTGACCCTTCCTTGGTCTGGCTGAACATTGCCCCATATGGTTACGAGCCATCAGGCCAGGGCCCGGGTCTCACCTGAGGCTTTTGTGGGGATTGGGAGAGCTGCTGGCATTGAGCAGAGAGGGAAAAGGAGCTGACTCCCACCAAGGTGTAGATACAGGGCTCAGGGCCCACTCTGAGGGTAGGTTTAGCCTTGCGAAGCCAAAGGAAGCCTGGGAGACCCTGACATTATGGCACCGTAAAGGAGAATCACAGGGGCAAGGAAAGGCAAAAAAGGCTTTCCCTGAAACAGCCGCTGCAGGTCTTCTGCTGCCCTATCTTTTTCCACATAGAGGGGCCAAGACCTTGTTCTGACTTTTAAACTCTGAGGGGCTCAGATTAGGAGGCCTGTATCTCT
>NW_007745852.1:5773-12609 GCF_000696425.1 Galeopterus variegatus
TGGGGGCGACAATGAATAAATAAAGTGAATCATTGCACCTGTGCTTTCTTTCTCCTTCATCATTTAATAGTTGTCATACACTGTTTTTCCAGTTACCCAGCTTCTCTTCTAAAGGACTAAATATTTAGTTGCCATAAAATGCACCACCATTTATAAAAGTCATCCTCCATTCTACTATCCCCTGCTGTCTTCTACAAGACACTACTCCCTGAAACCCTGAAGGCCCTATCTTCCCACCTCCCTCCCCCGGCCATGGTGTGAAGACTTGCCTCCTGAATTCCCTCCTCAGCCAGCCCCACAGTTAAGGATGACAGTTCTTACAGTCACATATTCTTTGATCCAATTCAACCTACCCTGGAAATTTACCAAAGCAAATCTTTCAAAAGAAAACAACTATAAAGACAGTCATTCATCGCAAAATGTTGTAAAATAACAAAAGAATGAAAGCAACCTAAATGAACAAGCAATAGTGAAACACATCCAGCTTGAAACTTAGACTTAATGGAATAGTATGCCTTTATTACATTTTCATACATGTACTGAGGGACTCCTATCTGCCAAGGACCATACTGAGAATTTTCTGCAACCTAATTTAATTCTCACTACACTGTGGGGTTAAAAATATTCATTAAAATGTTGGGCAAGTTCTATAAAACTGAAGATGTTCATATTCTATAACCCAGCAATGCCATTTCTAGATGACTAAGCATCACTGTCCATCAAAAAACACATGCAAGAATGTTTAGAGCAGCTTTATTCATAAAAGCCAAAAACTGGAAATAACCCAAATGTCCACACAGAGTAGAATAGGTCATTAAATTGTGGTCTGTTCACTCATTAGAATACTGTTCATTAAGGAGAATTAACAAACTACAACTAAGTTACATAAATAAATATCATAAACATGTTGGTAAGCAAAGGAAACAAAGCACAAAAGATACATTCTTTATGTTTTCATCCATATGAAGTTCAAAACCAGGTAAGAAGAAATTTAAACATTGGGACAGGGATTACTCTTGGCTATGGGTGGAGTGAAGTGGTGTCTGGGAGGGGACAAGAAGAGGCTTCTGGGGTTTTGGTAATGTCCTGTTCCTTAATATGGGATCTGCCACTTTATGAAAATGTGTTGAGTTATATCATTATGATCTGGGCACTTTTCTGTGTGTGCATATAGATATATTATAGTTCAAAATAAGTTCACGTAGAGAAATATCTTATACCCAGTTTATAGATGACAGAAACTGAGAGAATTAAGTATTAAATCCAGGAATCTCAGCTGCTAAGATCCATTACGCTACAATAAGTGGTGATGTGGAAAGTGTACAACAGATACTTCCTTGTGGAGTAGGGTTCGGATATCTCCACCAGGTTGCAGGAGGCGAGCGGGGACGCTGTTTGGGTGAGAAAGAGAATCGGATTTCGGCTGAGCTACCAGATCCGACTCAGACATCTGGAAAAGATCCAACACGATGCCAAAAAGGGTCATGTGGAAAGAATACAGCAGACCCTGCAGTGCGGTGTAGGGGACCTGAATGACAAGAGCGGAACGGAAAGTAGGGGTCGAAGCCAGGCCCAAGATTAGGAAAGAAGTGATCTTAAGCCTTGGCAACAAATAGACCGTGAGAAACAACTTTCAATCGCCCTCGTTACGGCTGACGTCAGTCAGCAACAATTGGTCAACCAGGGACCCAGGCCCGAGCCCTCTTAGAACTCTTGGGGGCTCGGGCTGTGTGCGCATGCGCACTTGTGTTTAGACATGCTGCTTTGTTAGCTTTCCGCACGGGAGGCTTTTGAGCGGTGCTGTGGTGGCAGAGAGGTTTGATTCTACAAAATAGTACCGAGTGAAATTCGCTCATAACGGCTTCAGAAGTGGGTAGTAACAGAGGGGCCCGGTGAGGGGAAGGACCTCTGAAACTGATGTCTTCTCCGATGAAGAAGCTTATTGACTTTTGAGGGCAGAGGAAAGAGTCACTCACGGGCACCTGCACCAGGTTTCAGGAGTCCACTACGGAAGGGTTGTGGTTGACAAAGAGAATCGGCTTTTGGCTGAGCTACCAGACACGACTCAGACATCTGGGAAAGATCCATCACGCTGCCAGAATGGGTCATCTTGAAAGAGTACAGCAGAACCTGCCATGAGGAGTAGGGGACGTGGATGACAGAGTGGAACGAGAAGAAGGGGGCGGAGCCAGTGCCAAGCGTAGGAAACAACTGATCTGTAGCCATGGCAAGAACAAGCCTGTGAGAACCAACTTTCAATCTGCCTAGTGATTGCTGACGTCAGTCAGCAGCAATTGGTCTACCTGGGGACCCGCATGAGCCCTCGTAGAACTCTTGGGTGACAGGGCTGCGTGCGCATGCACACTTGTGATTAGAGCTGCTGGTTGATTACCCCTCCGAACGGCTGGCTTTGGAGTAGTGTTGTTGTGGCAGATAGCTTGGATTCTACATAAGAGTATCGAGTAATATTCGCTCATATCGGCTTCAGAAGTGGGTAAGAGCCGAGGCGCCGGTGAGGGGACGGGCGTCTGAAGCTGTTGTCTTCCACCATGCTCGTTCCACATCACCCTTTTTGGCAGCGTGATGGATCTTTCCCAGACGTCTGAGTCGAATCTCCTACCTCAGCCAAAAGCCGAATCACTTTCTCAGCAAAACGGAGTCCGCACTTGCCCCCTGCAAGCTGGTGGAGGTGCCTGAGAGTGACACTTAGTTCTCCCCTCAAAAATCAAAAAGCTTCAGTCTCCGGCACCTCCAGCAGGTAGCAGGAGGCGACTGCGGACGCGGTTTGTTTGAGAAAGTGAATCGGATATCGGCTGAGCTCCTAGATCCGACTCAGACATCTGGGAAAGATCCATCAGACTGCCAAGAAGGGTGATGTGAAAGAGTACAGCAGATCCTTCCATGTGGAGTAGGGCACTGGGATGACAGATTGGAACGAGAAGAAAGGGGCTCAGCCAGTGCCAAGCATAAGAAAGAACTGATCTGTAGCCATGGCAAGCAATAGCCTGTGAGAACCAACTTTTAATCTGCCCAGTGACTGCTGACGTCAGTCAGCAACCATTGGTCAACCCGGGACCCCGCACGAGCCCTCTTAGAACTCTTGGGGGCTTGTTCTGTTAGAGCATGCGCACTTGTGTTTAGACCTGCCGATTTGTTACCGTTCCGAACGGGAGGCTTTTGAGCGGTGATATTATGGCTCAGGGGTTCGCTTTTCCAAAATAGTACCGAGTAAAATTCGAGTATATCGGCTTCAGAAGTGGGTAGTAGCCGAGGGGCCAGGTGTGGGGAAGGGCCTCTGAAACTGCTGTCTTCTCCCGTGATGAAGCTTATTGACTTTTGAGGGCAGAGGAAAGAGTCACTCTCGGGCACCTCCACCAGGCTGCAGGATTTTAGCGGGGACGCGGTTTGGGTGAGGAAGAGATCGGATTTCGGATGAGCTACCAGATCCGATGCAGGCATGTGGGAAAGATGAATCATGCTGCCAAGAAGGGTGATGTGGAAAGAGGACAGCAGATCCATAGATGTGGAGTAGGGAACGTGGATGACAGAGTGGAATGAGAAGAAGCCGGTGGAGGCAGTGCCAAGCCTAGGTAAAAACTGATCTTTCGCCGTAGCAAGAAAAATCCTGTGAGAACCAACTTTAAGTCTGCCTGGTGACTGCTGACGTCACTCAGAAATCACTGGTCTCCCTGGAGACCCAGGGGCGCCCTCTCAGAATTCTTGTGTGATAGGGATGCACGCGCATGTGCACTTGTGTGTAGACGTGCTCCGTGATTACCGTTCAGAACGGCTGGCTTTGGAGTAGTGTTGTTGTGGCAGATAGCTTGGCTTCTACATAAGAATATCGAGTAATATTCGCTCATATCGGCTTCAGAAGTTGTTAAGAGGCGAGGCGCCGTTGAGCGGACGGGCGTCGGAAGCTATTGTCTTCCACCATGCTCGTTCCACAGCACCCTTTTTGGCATCTTGATGGATCAGTCCCAGTTGTCTGAGTCGAATCTCCTACCTAAGCCTAAAGCCGAATCCCTTTCTCAGCAAAACGGAGTCCGCACTTGCCCCCTGCAACCTGGTGGAGGTGCCCGAGAGTGACTCTTCCTTCTCCCCTGAAAAGTCAAAAAGCTTCAGTCTCCGGCAACTCCAGCAGGTGTCAGGAAGCGATGGCTTACGCGGTTTGTTTGAGAAAGTGAATCGGATATCTGCTAAGCTCCTAGATACGACTCAGACATCTGGGAAAGATCCATCAGGCTGCCAAAAAGGGTGATGTGGAAAGAGTACAGCAGATCCTTCCATGTGGAGTAGGGCACTGGGATGACAGATTGGAACGACAAGAAAGGGGCACAGCCAGTGCCAAGCATAAGAAACAACTGATCTGTAGCCATGGCAAGCAATAGCCTGTGAGAACAAACTTTCAATCTGCCCAGTGACTGCTGACGTCAGTCAGCAACCATTGGTCAAGCCGGGACCCCGCACGCGCCCTCTTAGAACTCTTGGGGGCTTGGGCTGTGTGCGCATGCGCACTTGTGTTTAGACCTGCCGCTTGGTTACCGTTCCGAACGGGAGGCTTTTGAGCGGTGATGTTATGGCACAGGGGTTCGCTTCTCCAAAATAGTGCCGAGTAAAATTTGAGTATATCGGCTTCAGAATTGGGTAGTAGTCGAGGGGACAGGTGTGGGGAAGGGCCTCTGAAACTGCTGTCTTCTCCCGTGATGAAGCTTACTGACTTTTGAGGGCAGAGGAAAGAGTCACTCTAGGGAACCTCCACCAGGCTGCAGGATTTGAGCGGGGACGCGGTTTCTTTGAGACAGAATCGGCTTTCGACTGACCTACTAGATCAGACTCGCACATCTGTCAAAGATACATCCAGCAGATAAAAAGGGTGATGTGGAAAGAGTACAGCAGATACTTCCTTATGGAGTAGGGGACGTGGATGAAAGAGTGGAACGAGAAGAAGCCGGTGGAGCCAGTGCCAAGCCTAGGAAAAAACTGGTCTGTCGCTGTAGCAAGAAAACGCCAGTGAGAACCAACTTTAAGTCTGCCTAGTGACTGCTGACGTCACTCAGCAATCACAGGTCTCCCTGGAGACCCGCCCGAGCCCTCTCAGAACACTTGGGTGACAGGGCTGCACGCGCATGCGCACTTGTGAGAACAGGTGATGCTTGATTACCATTCAGAACGGCTCGCTTTGGAGTAGTGCTTTTGTAGCTGATAGCTTGGCTTCTGCATAAGACTATTGAGTAATATGCGCTCATATCGGCTTCAGAAGTGGGTAAGAGCCGAGGCGCCGGTGAGGGGTCGGGCGTCTGAAGCTGTTGTCTTCCACCATGCTCGTTCCACATCACCCTTTTTGGCAGCGTGATGGATCTTTCCCAGATGTCTGAGTCGAATCTCCTACCTCAGCCTAAAGCCGAATCCCTTTCTCAGCAAAACGGAGTCCGCACATGGCTCCTGCAAGCTGGTGGAGGTGCCCGAGAGTGACTCTTTCTTCTCCCCTCAAAAGTCAAAAAGCTTCAGTCTCCGGCACCTCCAGCAGGTAGCAGGAGGCGTCTGCAGACGCGGTTTGTTTGAGAAAGTGAATCAGATATCGGCTGAGCTCCAAGTTCCGACTCAGACATCTAGGAAAGATCCATCAGGCTGCCAAAAAGGGTGATGTGGAAAGAGAACAGCAGATCCATAGATGTGGAGTAGGGGACGTGGATGACAGAGTGGAATGAGAAGAAGCATGTGGTGGCAGTGCCAAACCTAGGTAAAAACTGATCTGTCGCCGTAGCAAGTATAATCCTGTGAGAACCAACTTTAAGTCTGCCTGGTGACTGCTGACGTCACTCAGCAATCACTGGTCTCCCTGGAGACCCGCCGAGCACTCTCAGAACTCTTGGGGAGCCCTCTGAGAATTCTTGGGTGATAGGGATGAACGCGCATGCGCACTTGTGAGTAGAGGTGCTGCTTGATTACCGTTCAGAACGGCTGGCTTTGGAGTAGTGCTGTTTTGGCAGATAGCTTGGCTTCTACATAAGAATATCGAGTAATATGCGCTCATATAGGCTTCAGAAGATGTTAAGAGCCGAGGCGCCCGTGAGGGGACGGGCGTCTGAAGCTGTTGTCTTCCACCATGCTCATTCCACATCACCCTTTTTGGCAGCGTGCTGTATCTTTCCCAGATGTCTGAGTCCAATCTTCTACCTCAGCCTAAAGCCGAATCCCTTTCTCAGCAAAACGGAGTCTGCACTTGACTCCTGGAAGCTGGTGGAGGTGCCCGAGAGTGACTCTTCCTTCTCCCCTCAAAAGTCAAAAAGCGTCAGTCTCCGGCACCTCCAGCAGGTAGCAGGAGGCGACTGCGGATGCGGTTTTGTTGAGAAAGTGAATCGGATATCGGCTGAGCTCCTACATCCGACTCAGACATCTGGGAAAGATCCATCACGCTGCCAAAAAGGGTGATGTATCTGGAAAAGATCCATCAGGCTGCCAAAAAGGGTGATGTGGAAAGAGTAGAGCAGATCCTTCCATGTGGAGTAGGGTTCGGATATCTCCTCCAGGCTGCAGGAGGTGAGCGGGGACGCGGTTTGGGTGAGAAAGAGAATCGGATTTCGGATGAGCTACCAGATCCGACGCAGGCATGTGGGAAAGATGAATCATGTTGCCAAGAAGGGTGATGCGGAAAGAGTAGAGCAGATCCTTCCATGTGGAGTAGGGTTCGGATATCTCCTCCATTCTGCAGGAGGTGAGCGGGAACGCGGTTTGGGTGAGAAAGAGAATCGGATTTCGGATGAGCTACCAGATCCGACGCAGGCATGTGGGAAAGATGAATCATGTTGCCAAGAAGGGTGATGCGGAAAGAG
>NW_007745852.1:13179-14262 GCF_000696425.1 Galeopterus variegatus
TGGAGTAGGGGACTTGGAAGACGGATTGGAACGAAAAGAAAAGGGCACAGAAAGTGCCAAGCATAAGAAACAACTGATCTGTAGCCATGGCGAGCAACAGCCTGTGAGAACCAACTTTCAATCTGCCCAGTGACTGTTGACGTCAGTTAGCAAACATTGGTCAACCCGGGACCCCGCACGAGCGCTCTTCGAACTCTTGGGGTCTTGGGCTGTGTGCGCATGCGCACTGGTATTTGGACCTGCCCCTTGGTTACCGTTCCGAACGGGAGGCTTTTGAGCGGTGATGTTATGGCACAGGAGTTCGCTTCTCCAAAATAGTACCGAGTAAAATTCGAGTATATCGGCTTCAGAAGTGGGTAGTAGCCGAGGGGCCAGGTGTGGGGAAGGGCCTCTGAAACTGCTGTCTTCTCCCATGATGAAGCTTACTGACTTTTGAGGGCAGAAGAAAGAGTCACTGTAGGGAACCTCCACCAGGCTGCAGGATTTGAGCGGGGACGCGGTTTGTTTGAGACAGGATCGGCGTTTGGCTGAGCTACTAGATCATACTCGCACATCTGTCAAAGATCCATCCAGCAGATAAAAAGGGTGATGTGGAAAGAGTACAGCAGATACTTCCTTGTGGAGGAGGGTTCGGGTATCTCGACCAGGCTGCAGGAGGTGAGCGGGGACGCGGTTTGGGTAAGAAAGAGAATCGGATTTCGGATGAGCTACCAGATCCGACGCAGGCATGTGGGAAAGATGAATCATGCTGCCAAGAAGGGTGATGTGGAAAGAGGACAGCAGATCCATAGATGAGGAGTAGGGGACGTGGATGACAGAATGGAACCAGAAGAAGCCGGTCGAGCCAGTGCCAAGCCTAGGAAAAAACTGATCTTTCGCCGTAGGAAGAAAAAGCCTGTGAGAACCAACTTTAAGTCTGCCTAGTGACTGATAACGTCACTCAGCGATCATTGGTCTCCCTGGTGACGCGCCCGAGCGCTCTCAGAACTCTTCGGTGACAGGGCTGCACGCGCATACGCACCTGTGAGTAGAGGTGCTGCTTGATTACTGTTCAGAACGGCTGGCTTTGGAGTAGTGCTGTTG
>NW_007745853.1:0-411 GCF_000696425.1 Galeopterus variegatus
CCCTCCACCCCAGGCACGATGGAGCCTACACTCCAGGCACGATGGACCCTACACTCCAGGAAGGATGGAGCCTACACTCCAGGCAGGATGGACCCTACACTCCAGGCACGATGGACCCTACACTCCAGGCACGATGGAGCATACACTCCAGGCACGATGGACCCTACACTCCAGGAAGGATGGAGCCTACACTCCAGGCAGGATGGACCCTACACTCCAGGCAGGATCGAGCCTGCACACCAGACAGGATGGACCCTACATTCCAGGCAGATTTGACCCTACACTCCAGGAAGGATGGAGCCTACAGTCCAGGAAGGATGGACCCTACATTCCAGGCAGATTGGACCCTACACTCCAGGAAGCATGGAGCCTACACTCCAGGCAGGATGGACCCTACACTCCAGGCAGGAT
>NW_007745853.1:1329-2111 GCF_000696425.1 Galeopterus variegatus
ATGGACCCTACACTCCAGGCAGATTGGACCCTACACTCCAGGAAGGATGGAGCCTACACTCCAGGCAGGATGGACCCTACACTCCAGGCAGGATCGAGCCTGCACACCAGACAGGATGGACCCTACATTCCAGGCAGATTTGACCCTACACTCCAGGAAGGATGGAGCCTACAGTCCAGGAAGGATGGACCCTACACTCCAGGAAGGATGGAGCCTACACTCCAGCCAGGATGGACCCTACACTCCAGGCAGGATGGACCCTACACTCCAGCCAGGATGGACCCTACATTCCAGGCAGGATGGACCCTACTCCGGGCAGGATGGACCCTACACTCCAGACAGATTGGACCCTACACTCCAGGAAGGATGGAGCCTACACTCCAGGCAGGATGGACCCTACACTCCAGGCAGGATGGAGCCTGCACTCCAGACAGGATGGACCCTACATTCCAGGCAGATTTGACCCTACACTCCAGGAAGGATGGAGCCTAAAGTCCAGGAAGGATGGACCCTACACTCCAGGAAGGATGGAGCCTACACTCCAGGCAGGATGGAGCCTACACTCCAGGCAGGATAGACCCTACATTCCAGGCAGGATGGACCTTACACCGGGCAGGATGGAACCTACACTCCAGGC
Source organism: Galeopterus variegatus (assembly GCF_000696425.1). Taxonomy (NCBI): domain Eukaryota; kingdom Metazoa; phylum Chordata; class Mammalia; order Dermoptera; family Cynocephalidae; genus Galeopterus; species Galeopterus variegatus. The sequence goes on from NW_007745853.1 coordinate 1,967, forward strand.
AGGATGGACCCTACACTCCAGGCAGGATGGACCCTACACTCCAGGCAGGATGAACCCTACATTCCAGGCAGGATGGACCCTACTCCGGGCAGAATGGACCCTACACTCCAGGCAGGATGGACCCTACACTCCAGGCAGGATGAAC
>NW_007745853.1:3867-5516 GCF_000696425.1 Galeopterus variegatus
TCCAGGCAGGATGGACCCTACACTCCAGGCAGGATGGAGCCTACACTCCAGGCAGGATGGACCCTACTCTCCAGGCAGGATGGAGCCTACACTCCAGGCAGGATGGAACCTACATTCCAGGATGGATGGACCCTACACTCCAGGATGGATGGACCCTACACCCCAGGCACGATGGACCCTACTCCCGGCAGGATGGACCCTACACTCCAGGTAAGATGGACCCTGCACTCCAGGCAGGATGGAGCCTAAACTCCATGCAGGATGGAATCTACACTCCAGGCACGATGGACCCTACACTCCAGGCACGATGGACTCTAAACTCCAGGCAGGATGGACCCTACACTCCAGGCACGATGGACCCTACACTCCAGGAAGCATGGAGCCTACACTCCAGGCAGGATGGACCCTACACTCCAGGCACGATGGACCCTACACTCCAGGAAGCATGGAGCCTACACTCCAGGCAGGATGGACCCTACAATCCAGGCAGGATGGAGCCTACACTCCAGACAGGATGGACCCTACACTCCAGGCAGGATGAACCCTAATCCGGGCAGGATGGACCCTACACTCCAGGCACGATGGAGCCTACACTCCAGGCAGGATGGANCCTCCAGCCAGGATGGAGCCTACACTCCAGACAGGATGGACCCTACACTCCAGGCAGGATGGACCCTACACTCCAGACAGGATGGAGCCTACACTCCAGGCAGGATGGACCCTACACTCCAGCCAGGATGGAGCCTACACTCCAGACAGGATGGACCCTACACTCCAGGCAGGATGGACCCTACACTCCAGACAGGATGGAGCCTACACTCCAGGCAGGATGGACCCTACACTCCAGCCAGGATGGAGCCTACACTCCAGACAGGATGGACCCTACACTCCAGGCAGGATGGACCTCACACTCCAGACAGGATGGAGCCTACAGTCCAGGCAGGATGGAGCCTACACTCCAGGCAGGATGGACCCTACACTCCAGGCAGGATGGAGCCTACACTCCAGGCAGGATGGACCCTACATTCCAGGCAGGATAGACCCTACACTCCAGGAAGGATGGAGCCTACACTCCAGACAGGATGTACCCTACACTCCAGGCAGGATGGACCCTACACTCCAGATAGGATGGAGCCTACACTCCAGGCAGGATGGACCCTACACTCCAGGTTGGTTGGACCCTACACTCCAGGCAGGATGGACCCTACACTCCAGGCAGGATGGACCTTACACTCCACGCAGGATGGACCCTCCACTCCAGGCAGGATGGACCCTGCTCCAGGCAGGATGGACCCTGCACTCCAGGCACGATGGACCTTACACTCCAGGCACGATGGACCCTACTCCGGGCAGGATGGACCCTACACTCCAGGCAGGATGGACCCTACTGAAGGCAGGATGGACCCTACTGCAGGCAGGATGGACACTACACTCCAGGAAGGATGGACCCTACACTCCAGGAAGGATGGACCCTACACTCCAGGAAGGATGGACCCTACACTCCAGGAAGGATGGACCTACTCCAGGAAGAATGGACCCTACTCAAGGCAGGATGGAACCTACACTCCAGGCAGGATGGACCCTACACTCAAGGCAGGATGGAGCCTACACTCCAGGCAGGATGGACCCTAAACTCCAGGCAGGATGGA